>NW_027131903.1:0-3118 GCF_026122565.2 Emydura macquarii macquarii
AGAACTACGACCAGTAACGGGACGTTACTGGGACCAGTAATTTGACCAGTAAGGGGATCTTACTGGGACCAGTATCAGGGCCACTAAGAGGATCTTACTGGGACCACTGCTGCGGCCTTACTGAGACCAGTACCATGGCCAGTAAGATGACCTTACGGGGACCAGTAAAACAACCAGTAAGCACACCTTACTGGAACCAATATAGCGGCCTTACTGGGACAAGTACCACAACCAGTACCGTGGCCTTACTGGGACCAGTACCACGACCAGTAAGGGGACCTTTCTGGAACCAGTACCGCAGCCTTACTGGGACCAGTACCACGACGGTTAAGGAAACCTTATTGGGACCAGTACTGTGGCCTTACTGGGAGAAGTAACACAACCAGTAAGCGGACCTTTCTGGAACCAGTACTGCAGCCTTACTGGGACCAGTACCACAACCAGTAAGGGGACATCATTGGGACCAGTACTGCGGCCTTACTGGGACCAATACCACAACCAGTAAGGGGACCTTATTGGGACAAGTACCACAACCAGTAAGGGGACCAGTGTTGGACTGTCTGGTTCAAGTATTGTCCCAGTAAGGCCACAACACTAGTCCCAGTAAGGCCCCCTTACTGGTTGTGGTACTCGTCCCAGTATTTCCGTACTACTGGTCCTAGTAAGGCCCACTTACTGGTTCAGGATCTGGTCCCAGTAAGGCCGCAGTACTAGTCCCAGTAAGGCCCCCTTAATGGCTCTGGTACTGGTCCCAGTAAGGCCGCAACACTGGTCCCAGTTGGGCCCCCTTACTGGTAGTTATACTGGTCCCAGTATTTCCGTACTAATGGTCCCAGTAAGGCCCCCTTACTGGTTCTGGTACTGGTCCCAGTAAGGCCCCCTTACTGGTTATAGTACTGGTCCCAGTAAGGCCACGTTACTGAATGAGGTATTGGATGGCCCCAGTAAGGAACCCTTATTGGTTCTGGAACTGGTCCCAGTAAGGCCTGCTTACTGGTTCAGGATTTGGTCGCAGTAAGGCTGCAGTACTGGCCCAAGTAAGGCCCCATTACAGGCTCAGGAACTGGTCCCAGTAAGGCCGCAATACTGGTCCCAGTAAGGCCCCCTTACTGGTTCTGGTACTGGTCCCAGTATTTACATATTACTGGTACCAGTAAGGCCCCCATACTGGTTCTGTTATTGGTCCCAGTAAGGTCCCCTTACTGATTTCGATACTGGCTGAACCCAGTAAGGAACCCTTACTGGTTCTGGAACTGGTCCCAGTAAGGCCCACTTACTGGTTCTGGTACTGGTCCTAGTGTTTCCATAGTATTGGCACCAGTAAGGCCCCCGTTGCGGTACTGGACCCAGTAAGGCCCCCTTACTGGTTCAGGAACTGGTCCCATTTAGGCCGCAACACTGGTTCCAGTAAGGCCCCCTTACAGGTTGTGGTATTGGTCCCAGTATTTCAGTAGCACTGGTACCAGTAAGGCCCACATACTGGTTTTGTTACTGGTACCAGTAAGGCCCACTTCCTGATTGTGATACTGGCTGGCCCCAGTAAGTAACCCTTACTGGTTCTGGAACTGGTCCCAGTAAGGCCCCCTTACTGGTTCAGGAACTGGTCCCAGTAAGGATGCAGTACTGGCCCCAGTAAGGCCCCCTTACTGGTTGTGGTACTGGTCCCAGTATTTCCGTAATACTGGTCCCAGTAAGGTCCCCATACTGGTTCTGTTACAGGTCCCAGAAAGGGCCCAGTACTGGTCCCAGTAAGGCCCCCTTACTGATTGCGATTCTGGCTGGCCTCAGTAAGGAACCCTTACTGGTTCTGGAACTGGTCCAGTAAGGCCCCCATACTGGTTCTGGTACTGGTCCCAGTATTTCCGTACTACTGGTCCCAGAAAGGCCCCCTTACTGATTCAGGATCTGATCCCAGTAAGACCGCAGTACTGGTCCCAGTAAGGCCCCGTTACTGGTTGTAGTACTGGTCCCAGTATTTCCGTACTACTGGTACCAGTAAGGCCCCTTAATGGTTCTGCTACTGGTCTCAGTAAGGTCCCCTTACTGATTCAGGAACTGGTCCCAGTAAGGTCGCAGTACTGGTCCCAGTAAGGCCCCCTTACTGGTTCTAGTACTGGTCCCAGTAAGAGGCCTTACTGGGACCATTACTGGGCCCTTACTATGACCAGTAACAGAACCAGTATGGGGGCCTTACACTGGTACCAGTACTACGGAAATACTAGGACCAGTACCACAATAGTAGGGGGGCCTTACTGGGACTAGTGTTGTGGTCTTCTGGGACCAGTACCAGAACCAGTAAGGGGGCCTTACTGGCACCAGTGCTGCGGCCTTGGGACCAGTACCATAACCAAGGTAAGGGGGCCTTACTGGGACCAGTTCCAGAACCAGTAAGGGTTCCTTATTGGGGCCAACCAGTATCGCTATCAGTAAGGACCTTACTGGGACCAGTGTTGCAGCCTTACTGGGACAAGTTCCTGAACCAGTAAGGAGGACTTACTGGGACCAGTACTGCGGCCTTACTGGGACCAGTTCCTGAACCTGTTAGGGGCCTCACTGGGACCACTACCAGAACCAGTAAGTCGGCCTTACTGGGACCAGTGTTGTGGCCTTACTGGGACCAGTACCGGAACCAGTAAGGGGGCCTTACTTGGACCAGTTCCTGAACCAGTAAGGGGGCCTTCCTGGGACCAGTGCTGTGGCCTTACTGGGACCGTACCTAAACCATTAAGGGGGCCTTACTGGGACAGTACCAGAACCAGTAGGGGGCCTTACTGGGACAGAAATGGGCCTTACTGGGACCAGTACCACAACAAGTAAGGGGGCCTTACTGGGACAAGTGTTGCGGCCTTACTAGGACCGGTTCTGAACCAGTAAGGGGGACATCCTGGGACCAGTGCTGCAGTTTTACTGGGACCCAGTTCCTAAACCAGTAAGGGGGCCTTACTGGGACCAGTACCAGAACCAGTAAGGGGCCTTACTAGGACCAATTTTCGGGCCTTACTGGGACCAGTACAAGAACCAGTAAGGGGGCCTTATTGGGACCAGTACTGCGGCCTTACTGGGACCAGATCCTGAACCAGTAAGGGCCTTACTGGCACCAGTACTGCGGCCTTGCTGC
>NW_027131904.1:0-31544 GCF_026122565.2 Emydura macquarii macquarii
ATGTGTTACAAATAAGGGGGAAAGGTTCAGGTCCAGCCCTTCTCAGTCAGGTCGGGACCGGCCTTGGCTCTGTGCTCGGTGTGAAGCTAGATTTGGCTCAGACTGAGCCGCTGGCAATGAACACGTTGTTTCCTCTCTTGAGTTTCCAGTGCCGCAGTGTCAGTGTCTTAGCAGCTGGGACTTTCCCTGCTGCCCGCAGCGGGAGGTTTTTGTCTGAGGTCACAGCGGCTTCCCCTCACTGTGTCACTCGCACAGTAATAGCGGGCGGTGTCCTCGGGCTTCAGGCCGGTCATTTGCAGATAGAGCTCGCTCTTGGAGTTATCCCTGGAGATGGTGAATCGCCCTTTCACTGCATCAGCGTAATATGTTGTACCCCCACCGGGGTAATTATATATGCGACCCATTCAAGCCCCTTCCCAGGAGCCTGTCTCACCCAGTCCATGTAGGAGCTGCTGAAGGTGAAGCCGGAGGCTTTGCAGGAGAGGCGGAGAGAGTCTCCGGGCTTTCTTCACATCCCCTCCGGACTCCACCAAGCTGATCTGGGACCGGGCCCTGGGAAGAAAGACGCGACACAAACATTAATATCAAAAGAGCAAACACAAAATATTCGTCGGCCTCCCCAGCTATTTAGGTTAGAAAATACCTTGCAAAGCGGCCAGAATGAAAAAGAAATAGACGGAAAGTCTCATTTTCCCTGGTGTTGGAGGGGAGAGGTGGCTGGTAACTGCACAGACACTGGGGGCTGTGGATTGTCTCTCCCGCTGCAGCCTGGGCAGAGAGAGGGTCAGCTATAAACAGGAAACTACCACCTTCATTTGCATATCCCGCTCTTTATAAGAGAGATATGAACTCCCTCTCTCAATGACCTAAATTAGTTTCATTCAGTCTGCAATAGAAGGAGTGTACTTGTTCCTCACTGTGTGTTTGGACAGCACCCAGAACATTGTGCTGGGGTCCTGATTTACTTTCATATTGCGGCAGAAATGAGACAATGATGTGAATCGCTAGGCATTGATTTCTAGGAATTGCTCTTAAATCGACCAGGGTCAGGGAAAGTATTTCCACTGTCATTAGTACATCAGTACAAAAGCAGAACAGATGGAAATGATAAAATCTGTGATTACTGGGACCAGAGAAGTGTGAGAAATTATCCTCTCTTTTCAGGTTAGGTTGGAATTATAACGGTAGGCCTGGAAAGCCTAAAAATGCCCATATCCATAATTTTATCCATGACCCTAACCTCACCGTTCTGATATTTGTCCTCCTATGTAAACAAATGTTAGTGAGGTTACGTTTGCATCTCCCTAAATCTCGGACAAAGAACTCTCATTGCTGGGAGGAGTGTGTGTGGTTCCTTACCAGAAACCCCCAAAGCTGGATGCATTGCAACATTCTGCCCCGTGCTGGCCGCTTGGCAAGCGAATAAAGTTTGGAATTGCAAAATCAATTGGGAATGAAGTTAGTGAGGGAGCTGCGGCTTCTCGTCACTCTGGTGAGAGGAAGAAAGATACCGCTGTGTTCAAATGACTGAATGGTTCATTTAGAGCATCCTAATTCCTGATGAGAGTGATGGATGTGAGAGTGGGGAGCACTGCTATAGGTGAGGAAATAGGGTGCCTAGTTCTGAATGTGTTCTCACACTGAAGCTCCTGATCTTTAGCAGAGCTTGGGTGCCTGAAAGGAGAACACCCGCTCAGAGGCACGTGTTTCGCTTCAGTCTCTCTCATCAAAACCAGGTGGTGTCCTCGCGGCTCAAGATGTTGACGTGGAAACGCAGCACGTCTCTGTAGTTGTCCCTGGAGATGGTAAATTAAAATCACCCTTCTCTCAATTGGGGTAATATGTGCCACCCCCGGAGATGTCTGTGGGGAAGAATCATTCTAAACCAGACACAGGAGCCTGAAGGATGCAGGACACCCAGCAGTTGATGTCAGGAGAGGTGGAGAGAGTCCCAGCAGACTCTGCCAGCTGCACCTGCAGATCAGGACCGTCAGGTATGGGTGATTCTGTCTAGAATCCATCCTCTGCTCTTGACGGGGAGTAAATCACCTGTGAGCTCTGCTGAGGTGGTGTCCGCACCACAGGCCCAGAGGGACATTGTGTAGAAACAGGTGACATTGCTTAAGAATATAATAGATAAAGCCTGGTGGCAGATTTGTATTGTATTCGACTGGAGGCCTGTTGTCATTTCTGTGCCCCAGGCCCCGTGGTTTAGGTCTCTGCTGCCCCCACGTGGCGCGTGGACTCTGCAACCTGGGTTTTTGTATTAGCAGCGATAGGATCCGTGTCACTGTGTGTCTGCTGCACAGTAATAGCGGGCGGTGTCCTCGGATCTCAGGCCGGTCATTTGCAGGTACAGCAGGTTGTTGGAGTTGTCCCTGGAGATGGTGAATCGGCCTTTCACCGCATCAAGGTAGTAGGTAGCACTGCCATCGTATCTTATGTAAGCCACCCATTCTAGCCCTTTCCCGGGAGCCTGGCGGACCCAGTGCATGCTGTAGCTGGTGAAGGTGAAGCCGGAGGCTTTGCAGGAGAGGCGCAGAGAGTCTCCGGGCTTTTTCACATCCCCTCCGGACTCCACCAGCTGCACCTGGGACCTGGCACCTGGGAATACAATAATACTTCAATTCATATCCATTTTCACTGGAGCAATCTCACTTTCTGTCTCCCAGCGCACTGAGTGGGGTTAATTACCTGCGAAAGATGCTAGAAGGAAAACTAAGGGAAGCCAAAGTCTCATTTTCCCTGGTGTTGGAGGGAGAAGTTCTCAGGGGGGTTGGCTGGTCGCTGCACAGACCCCGGGGAATGTCTCTGCGGGTGAAGCCTGGGCGGAGAAAGAGAGAGCGCCGGAGATTTAAACTGGAATCTCTCACCTGCATTTGCATATCCCCCTCTTTGTAAGAGAAGCACTCTCCTTCTGTCAGTGCTGGGCATTACTTGTACAGGGACTCAGAGAGAGAGATTCAGAGAGTCCCACACCGTGTGTGTGTGCAGTGCCCTGCACAGAGTCGATGATCATTTCATCATACATTGGAGAGTATCCAGTACTGGGGGGCAGAGAATGAGCATGGCTGGGGTGACAGGACCAGACCTGGTGGCTACAGGAGAGTAGGTTTTTTTTTTTATTTTAAACAAGAACTTTATTTAAACAACAAGACGCTTTACTTGACCGGAAAACTATCTAGAATCAATGTTTGGTGGAGTAATTTACCCCGACTTAGACAGAAATGGCTCTACCTGTAACAGCGACATACAAAACAGTGATAAACTCGTCCTTGGTTTTACAATGAGAAAAGAAAAACCTTGAAATGATCCGATCAAACAAAGTGTGCAAGGTTTTTGTGTGTCAACAATGAGAGCAAAATAACTGCCTGAAATATAAAGATAAAGTCGAAGGAGCATGCCACAATGGAGACAAGGGGTGTTTTCACAGAACCGGTTTGTTTTCCCCACCCCATCTCCACTGCATGTTGATGAGAACATCCCATTGGCCATTTAGTTCCAGGGTATCTATATTAGCCCCAGGGTCAACAAATCCTTGTTCCCGGGTGATTTAGCTGGGGCCACTCCAGGGCAATTAGGCCAATTAGGCCAGCTGAGGCCGATCAAGGAGCTGGCCCCAGCAGTTAAAAGCCTCCTTGGCAGACAGAGGGCAGAAGTTGAAAGGGAGTTAAAAGAAGGAGTTGCTTTATCCTGCTCCAGGGCTTGGAGCAGTTGCTACCACAACCCAAAAGGTACCAGAGTCAAGGGGAAGCTTGTCCCGGCATGGCCAGGGATCCTAGGCAGAGAGGCCTGAGGGAGGACCCCTGCCCCCCTGGTTCCAGGAAGTGGGGCAAGGACAGCTGACCTGGGGAAGGTAGAAGTTCATGGACTAAGCAGTTTGAGGCTGCTCCTCACAGGGTCCGTGAGTAGAGGATGGGACTGAGCCCCCCTGCTCCCACCCAGCTGCATAGCCGAAAAAGACACAGGCCCCACAGAAGAGCAGAACAGGCTGCCCTCGCCACACTGGGTAGCTTGGTGGTTAAAGCACCACCAGAGGAGATAGGTGACCCAGAGTCCAGTCCTCACATCAATCCTGCTTTCATTATTTATCCACAGTGAAACATCTTCAGCTCAAGAGAGGAGGGAGACCCACCTCAGCGTACCCCGTAAGGCAGTGAGTAGAAGACTCCTGTTCAAATCCTTTCTCTTTATCAAGCAGAAAGGGGAGGTTTGAACTCTGTTTTCCCACATCTTGGCTTAGGGGTTCTAACCCCTGTGCTGAAAGTCATAAGGTGGGTGCCACCCCCTCCTGCTTCTCTGTTTTGTATGCTGCATGGTGCCAGCCACACCAGAAAGGCAGGGGAAGGTCAGATGCCTGGCTGCAGGGGGAGATTCCTTTCCCATTCAGGAATTGCAAGCAGGGTGACGTGTGTCCTGCCGCCCAGACTGAAGTGCCGATCTCTGGCAGAGGAAGGGGGTTCAGGACAAACCTCTCCTGTGCGTTTCCCACTGGTGAGCTTCGACACCCCCTGCCTACCCCAGAATCCCAGGCCGCTGAAGATGAAGCCGGAGCCTTTGCAGGCGAGGCGGAGAGAGTCTCCGGGCTTTTTCTCATCCCCTCCGTGACTCCACCAAGCTGATCTGTGACCAGGCACCTGCAAGTAAAGCCATGGCACAGATTATGGTATAAAGTGTTGGAGGGGAAAGTTCTCAGGGGGAGGTTGGCTGGTAACTGCACAGACAGGGGGTTGGAGATGGTCTCTCAGTGCAGCCTGGGCAGGGAGAGACCGATTTATACAGGAAACTGTCACCCTGATTTGCATATTGTCTGCCTTATAAGGTTCCCAAACTCTTTCTCTTCATGGTGTAAACTACAGATTTGCTCTGGGAGTCAGACAGAGGCAGAATATTTGTACAGCGCCCCGCACAGCACAGTGAGATCCTGAGTGTAGTTTGTCTAATGGAGAAATTAACGATCTCCTTGAGAGAGCTCCTATTCCTAGCTTGGTTCCAAAGACTCCTGTACTCAGAGGAAAGAGACCCCGACTGGTGTGAGTGGGTTTTGGATCAGCCCTTTAGAGATAAAACTCTATGGCTAGAGAATAAGGGAGATGAAGAAGATCTCTGTGAATGGGGGGGCAGTGGTTTGTGAGATCTGATTTCTCTTTCTAAATCTGTATTCGCACCATAGGCAGAGGCGGGGACTTTGAGTCAAGGTCGTCTTTTAAATACTGACGGCATTTCCAAGGTACTTGTGGGGGTCTTGCACCCACATTTTCATGTATAAACAGGGCCCATGGGCTAAATAATGTTTATTTTCCTGTTTGAATAAATGCGTCAGATACTGAGCTTTTGTGGCTGGGGTCAGGGTGTTGAAATCAATGGGGCCTCCGCAGTGTACAACAGCTGCCGACCTGGCTCTGTGAGGTGTGTTTTATTTCGGGTTTTATTAAAAGTCCAGTGAAACCCGATAAAAGCTGCCCCTGAACATTCACTGACCGGCGCAACAGAGGGAAAACTGAACAGGCCAGGCCATGGATATGCGAACTGTGCCTGGTGTATCAAAGGCAAGGGGTGTGTGTGTGTGTGTGTGTGTGTGTGTGAGAACACACAGCAGCTGCTGTCCAGTGCCACTGCAATATTTCTAGGTCACGCCCGCCTGTTCCCCGGCAGGGACACTGGACAAAGTGCCTCCTTTCATCTCGGCCCCTGGGTTTCAGCTTCGCTTAGGAGTTCGGAGCCTGCGCGCCTCCCCCACAGACCCCCGTTCAGTCAATGAGAAGAGCTCTTTGCGGGAGGCAGGCCGGGCACTGAAGAGTTAATCTCCGATGTCAGAGTTTTCCATCCTGCCCGCCCTTCCCCCCTTGTGCCCAGCACAGGAGTGTTTGGCCGGTGTCCTGCTGCCGCCAGGCACCCGACGCCAGAAGTTCCACTGCTCTGGTTTTTGTAGCAGCAGAAGCTGCTTTCCGCTCACTGTGCGTCTGGTACAGTAATAGCGGGCGGTGTCTTCAGCCTTCAGGCCGGTCATCTGCAGGTACAGCAGGTTGTTGGCGTTGTCCCTGGAGATGGTGAATCGCCCTTGGACAGCCGGGGAATACCACTGGCTCGACCCATCGTAGTTAATTGTAGCCACCCAATCCAGCCCTTTTCCGGGAGCCTGGCGGACCCAGCTCATACCGTAGTCGCTGAAGGTGAAGCCGGAGGCTTTGCAGGAGAGGCGCAGAGAGTCTCCGGGCTTTTTCACATCCCCGCCGGACTCCACCAGCTGCACCTGGGAGCGGACACCTGCAAATAAAGGCATGGCACAGATAATGGTATAAACCAGCAATGATTGTCTAGTGCCTGGTTCTGCCATTTAATCAGGGGAAGAAAATACCTTCCAGAGCAGCTGCCATGAGAATAATTGCGACCCAAAGTCCCATTTTGCCTGGAGTTGGAGAGGAAAGTGCTCGGGGGGGTTGGCTGGTAACTGTACAGAGCCAGGGGGCTGCGGATTGTCTCTGGCTGCAGCCTGGTCAGAGAGACGCACGGATTTAAAGAGGAAACTCCCACCCCTATTTGCATATCGCCCTGCTTATAAAGGCCCCAAACTCCTTCCCTGAGTGCGGTGAGTTTCTTGCACCAGGGCCGAGGGAGGAGTCAGATCATCCCTGGCTGGGTGTTTGTGTACATGAATGCGGCGGGATCCTAATTTTGGGTATGGAGGGGGAAGTAACAGCTGCCTTATGAAAGCACAGTTCGCTTGTTACAGATTTAGGACCTGATTATCATGCAGTTAGTTGATGGTGGGGAAGTGGTCTCCATCGCCCATGCGAAGGTCGGGTCAGTGACTGGGGAGGGCTGGGCTCGGACACTCACTGTAGAGTTTACATTCATTGGGGTGCTGCGTGGCATGTCTCGGGACCACTGTCACACTTGTCACCCTTCTCTGATGCTGCGCATTTCTAGGAAACCCAAGGGATTCAGGCACTCAGCAAGCACTGAGTTCCTGCGTGGATGGCAATTAAAGACCTAACTTATGTAGATCCCTTTTAAACACTTCTGTAAATAAACCGTTCTATCTTACATTATCACTTGGGAATCATTTATCGGGGGACTAAGAAGATCGTGGAAAGGTCAATATCCAGATAGAGCAGTAATATCTTTCCAGCAGATTTATCAGCTGGGTGATGTATCAGCCCGGTGTCCACATCTGGCCCAGTAACACAGCGCGGTGCACTCGGATCTGAAGGCTGGTGGTTTGCAAACGCAGCCCGTAGTTGCTCTGTTTTAGCACTGCTGGTTTTAGCCTGTTCTAGATTCTCACATCTTCTACCCACACTCCTTGTAAGGTTCCTCGTCCTTGTTTTCTTGCTGTTTTTAGTAAAGGGTGGGGGCTGGGCCTGGAATGAAATGATTAAAGAAGAACCTAAATATCTCCGGAATTATTCTGCCCCTCCTTCCAGCAGTGACAGTTCACTGACCCAGATTTAGAAAGATGCAAATACAACCTCGTTAACATCTATGTACATGAAAGTGCAAAAATCAGAGCGTTGCGGTTAGGTTTATAGATGTGGTTATGGATAAAGGTATGTGATGAAGTCGGGGTATTTTTGCGGTTTTCTTGGAGTGCTGTGTGTGTGCCTCAGTTTCCCCCATAAGTTACTCATGTATTTGGGGGCTGAGACCCGGGTGTATGATCATTGCAGAGGCCTCTGGAGGACGGAAAGTCCTTCCCCAGCCACAGTCCACCATCCACTCCCCTTTGTCCTCTTGAGTCTGCCAGCTCCAGCAGTTTGTAGCAGGTGGAGACCAGGAGGAGTGGCCACCTTGCCCAGAAGGAGAGAAAGGACTGGGGAGGGGGCAGGGGGATGGGTCTGTGGGTTGCTGGCTGGCAGAGAACCCTGTGGGGTTTGCATGGAAGCAGAGCCCAAAGACGGGATTTCTGGGGCTCCTCGGTTGGTCGCTGCTGTAACTTCTAATTCAGCTGCCCACGAAGTCTTTCTACACGGTGACCCTGAGAACTAATAAACCTTCTGAGCTCCACACTGTGTGTGAAACACTTCTGACTGCCAGGGGAAGTGCATGGCCCCTTTGGGGTGTGTAGGGGTCTCCAGGGTCCCAGCCACGGGGGACCCACACGGGGAGGTCTGGCGAGTAGAAATCCAGACCCATCCAAGGCAAGGGTCAGGAGGCCGCTGCACTGGTGTGCGGACAGCCGAGGGGGCAGACACCAGAGCACTGAGTGGCTGCGTCTGTGTGGTCCCAGAGCCCTGTTCCTCGGGTGAGTCCGTCATAGGGTGTAACTTGGGTTAGGGTTAAGGTTTGGATTTGGGTTGAGGTTTTGGTGGACGGGAAAGGGAAGAATTCCAGTGGGGCAAAAGTGTGAGGGTCAGTGTGACCTGTCCTGCCTGGGTCAGTGCTACAGTAACTGTCATCAATACAGTCAGAGTCATGGTTAGAGGAAGGGTTAAATTAGGGCTTTGAATAAAATCCAGGGTTTTTTCGGGTTCGCCTGTCAGGGTTATGCCGGCTGGGACTTCCCCTTTTCACCGCAGCGGGAGGTTTTTGTCTGAGCTCAGAGCGGCTTCCCCTCGCTGTGTCTCTCGCACAGTAATACAGGGCCGTGTCCTCCGCCTTCAGGCCAGTCATTTGCAAATAGAAGTTGGTGCTGTCCTTGGAGGCTGTGAATCGCCCCTGAATGGAGGAGGCGTAGTACTTGTCGGAGGGATCATAATAGTAGACCAGCCACTCCAGCCCCTTCCCCGGCTGCTGTCTGACCCAGTTCATCCCGTAACTGCTCAGAGTAAACCCGCTGGTGGCACATTGCAGTTGATGAGACTCTCCGGGCTTCTTCACCGCTGGACCCGACTGGGTCAGAACCACCTGCGAGCGGGCCCCTGGGGAAAGGAGGGAAGAAGTATATTGTAACCCAGCCCCCGTATTAAACAGCTGTCTGTGTGTGTAAAGGCACAGATGGAGCAAATCTCAATCCGACTCACCGGAGAGCCAGGCCAGTGCAATGACTGTGTACAAGGGCGGTAACATCGCCATGGGAGCGGTTCAGAAGTGGAGCTGGGATGGGTCCGAGCCGAAGGGGACTCCCGGAGCCGGATCTGGGACTGTGTGTTTCGAGAGAGGGCTGCGTTGCTTTTTATGTTGGGAGGGAGATGTCTGAGCTTTGCATGCAGCGGGGAGGAGGGGCTGTGACGGTAGAAATACGGGATCCACCCCCCAGAGAGGGAGAGATTTCAAGAAGGGCAGTGCCCTGGGCATGAAGCGGGAGCTTGTGTCAGGGTGCAGAGGGGGAGCAAATCGTGCTGTTAGGGTGTGTGTGTGTGTGTGTGTGTGTGGTGAGGGAGGAGGGGGAGTGTGTGTCTTAGGTGGGCTAGGGCGGTGTAGGTATAGAGGGGAGGGCACCAGGAGAGGAAGACAGTTGGTAAAAAGCAATATAAATAATGAAAAAAATAAGTTAAAAAGGTCTGGGGCAGACTCTCCCTTGATGTGTATCTTGTGAGATTGTGAGGCCATTCCCAGGTGTAGGAAGACGAGGGGAAAAGCATTTGCACCCACTTTGCTTTTACATTTCCTAGAGACTAGACAGCGGCATGTCGGTCTCATTTGTGTCAAACCAACTTCCCGGGCTCCAGGCGAGTCCCTTGAAAGTGTAGGTCGACTGTATGTTTAACAAATCCACCTGAGAGTCCAGCCGGTCAAACGTCGTGAGGGGTTTTCCAACCCTAATCTGCCGTCATTCTCTGGTTCCACGGTGAGGGGCTCCGTCTAAGGTATAACGTACTGATAACCTCCAAACAGCCCCGTTTGCTCAAAGGGCCAAATCGTCACGGGTGTAAACCAGGAGTCACTCGAGTTTAGGGAAAGCAGTTGCGTGACTTTATCGTATTTCAGGATTTGGCCCCATGAGGAATTCACCACATCCTTGGGTTGCCATGCAAGGGCCCTGGGGTCAGAAGGACGGATCCCGCTGACTCTGACGGGCGCTGGGTCAGCCCCGCAATCCACGTGTCTCCTGTAAACTGGCAGCCCCTGTGCTGTGAGTGTGACACACAGACGGGCCCCGGCACAGCTAGCGTTCCCGGCCTAGGAGGGGAGAGTGACTCAGAGTTGGAGTCACTCCGGAGTGGGGCTCACGGATGAAGCGAGGGGTCTCTGCACCGCGGGCCCGGCGGGGCTCTGCGCAGGAAGGGCAGACACTGGCAGGGAACGGGAAGGGTTAACTCCGAGGGCAGGTTTGTGCGACCGTAACCCAGTGGCCGGGTCTGTTTTGTGAACCTCCAGCTGTGTCTGTGTCACTGCTGCCCCCGCGCAGCTGCCGGGAGAAGGGCGACTCCGCACGACTCCGTTTTTGCACGAGCACGGATAGGTTTGGTGTCAGTGTGTCCTTCTCTCGCACAGTAATAGCGGGCGGTGTCCTCGCGCTTCAGGCCGATCATTTGCAGATAGAGCTCGCTCTTGGAGTTATCTCTGGAAGCGGTGAATTGCCCTTTCACTGAGTCAGGGTATAAAGTACCCCCACCGGTGTTTATACGCGCGACCCATTCAAGTCCCTTCCCCGGAGCCTGGCGGACCCAGTGCATCCCGGAGCTGCTGAAGGTGAAGCCGGAGGCTTTGCAGGAGAGGCGCAGAGAGTCTCCGGGCTTTTTCACATCCCCTCCGGACTCCACCAGCACCTGGCAGCGGGCACCTGCAGACAAAGACAGGTTGTGAATATCGCTATAAAAGCAGCGATGACACAATATTCTCCGAACCCCGCCAGTTGTTCAGATAAATGAAATACCTTCCAGAGCCGCGAGACCGAACGTTAAAAGAAGCAAAATTCTCATTTTTCCTGGTGTCGGTGGGGAAAGTCTGCAGCGGGGCTGGCCGGTCCCTGCACAGACACAGGGGTGCGGGGTGTGTCTGCGGGTGCAGCCTGGGCAGAGGAAGACCCAGATTTAAAGAGGCAACTCGCTCTGCTATTTGCATATCTTCCTCCTTATAAGGGACTCCAATATTGTCCGCAGATCGAACTCAGTTTCTGTGTGTGAGGACGAGGGAAGGGCCGGCAATTGATCTCTGAAAAACAAGTACCACTGCTCTGGACAGTCGGAGATTCCTACTTCACCATTATGGGTCACATCCCATCTTCTTTGTCCCACACCTAACTCCAAAAGGATCAACTGTATCTTTAACCTTAATATTGATCTCACCTGACAACTAACTGAACACCTCAGTAAGAACACTGGATCCCAGCTTTACCCCAGACTGCAATTCCAGCGGAATGAAAATTCTAACCCTGAATGACATCATTGCAACGTGTGAAAGAACTGAAGTCCTGGGCCACATGAAATCCAGTGAGACCTGTATCTGTGACCATCCTGCGCCGATGCACACACACCTGCACTATCGGGAAGGATTAAATCCGACCCAGTTTTGCTGTTTCACCCAGTGGCCGGGTTCCTTCTGCCTCCCATTGTGTGTGTGTCACTGGCTGGTTTTCTTTGTACCTATAGGGCAAGAAGAGCCAGGCTTCTATATGTTTAGGCCCTGCAAATTCTCTGGTCCTGCTCTTCCTTTAAGAAAGGAATGAACGGTGCCTGCAGGGTCTTTGGTATGTTGCATTATGTCAGTGGAATGCCTTGGTGGGGGGGAGGGTTGGATCATTGGTTAATTCCATCTGAGAAATATTTAAGTAGAATGGTCCCTTGCTGGGAATACTATGACTGAAGCCTCAAAGGAATGTCCCAGAAGCGGCCTGCTCCACCTGTCCGGTGCAGTCATCTCTGAACTTTTACCACATGGAGAATGGGAGGAATTGCTTTCTCTCCCTTAGGCTTGCAAGAAAGCAGTGAGAAAAGCAGGCTTGTGCTCTGTGGGCTGCTTGGATGCAGGGAACTGCGGAGTTAATAGCTGGTGTCAGATGTTCCAGCCTGGCGCCCTCCTCATCTTTCCCATCGCTGTCTGTGTGTGTGTCTGTGTGTCGGTGCATGTGTCACTGCTCCCCCCAGATGGGGAATGGGACAAAGGCAATTCCACACCTTGGGTTTGTGTGACCAGGCTCATCACCCTGTCTCTCTCTCCTCACACAGTCATGATTTTTCAAACCCCTATAAGGAAGTCTTATTTACTCCTTCTCATAACAGAAGTACTAGGGGTCATTAGCTGAAATTAATTAGCAACAGCTTTAAAACGAAGAAAGAGGAAGTATTTCTTCACACAACACAGTCAACCTGTGGAACTCCTTGCCAGAGGGTGTTGTGAAGACCAAGACTATAATGGGGTTCAAAAGAGACCTAGATAAGTTCATGGAGGCTAGGCCCATCAATGGGGATTTAACCAGAATAGACAGGGATTGCAGTTTGCCAGACGCTGGGAATGGGCCACGGGATGGGTCATTTGATGATTACCTGTTGTGTTCATTCCCTCTGAAGCAGCTGGCTTCAGCCACGATTGGAAGACAGGATACTGGGCTAGATGGACCATTGGTCTGACCCAACATGACCATTCTCATTGTTTCAGCAGGTGGTGCAAAAGGGGTCCTCATGAGACCCAGCTAAAATCCCACCGTCTTTCCAGAGCATTAAATTGCAGCACAATTTGCACAGCACAGGAGAATCGGGGTTGTTTATCTCTAAGCAGGTGCCTGGGATCCAGGAGTTCCTATGGATGCCCAATACCCTGTGTTCATGGGCTCGCCCAGTGGACATCTAAAAATCTTTTTGTTCATGATTCATTGGTTGTATCAGTTTGCATCTGGGACACGCTCGGGAATCTGTGCCAAGCGAGTAACCAGCCGAGCAGAGAGAACATTGCGTGGGCAGCAGCTGCTCTGTCACTGAGACGGGAAGGCGGGTTCTGCACAAGGTTAGTTTTAGTGCTGGCTCTGGTAGGTTTTCCCTCACTGTGTGTCCGGCACAGTGATACACGGAGGTATCTGCGGGCTGCAGGTCGGTCAGTTGCAGGTACACTTGGCTCTTGGAGGTGTCTCTGGTGATGGTGAGGCGACTTTTCAGAGCCTCATTATAAGCAGTGCGTCCAGTGTACCAGATAACTCCCACCCATTCCAGCCCTTTCCCTGCTGGCTGGCGGGCCCAGTGCACCTCCTTGCTAGTGAGAGAGAATCCGGACACGGTGCAGGTCAGTTTGAGGGTCTCTCCGGGCCTCTTGATTCCTCCACCGGACTCCACCAGGCTAACCTGGGAATAGACACCTGCAGAGGGGAGAAAGCAAAAGGAAATATTGCAGTGATTCCTAGAGGTGCGGATATTAGGGAACATGTGGTGGGAGCGCAGGTTCCGCCCTTACCCGCTGGGAGCAGCAGGAGGAAGGCGAGGACCAGGCTGGGGGCCATGTCTGCGGGTGCCGGGCTGGTTCCCCAGGCAGGCGGGACGCGAAGCTGACGCCTAGCACTGGCTCTGAGCAGTGTGAGCGGCCTGCGTGTGGGCTATGAGGTGGGCCCCAGGGATCTCATTTGCATGGGACAAGGGGTGGGGAAAATATAAGGGTGGGGACCTAGCAGGCGTGTGACACTCTATCGGGCTGTAAACCCAGTGACGGGTTGATCTGACTGTTCAAGCTTAGTTGAGACATTTCCTTGATGGCATTAAGTTGCTCCTTTCATCTGAAAGTATAAAACCACTAAATGTCCACTCACTATCTAATCTCTCTCTCTTTCTTTCTCCCCCTGACCCCTCATCTCCACCCACCTACTTTCCTACCGATTCTCTCTGTCTCTCTCTCTCCTTATTTCATATGGCAGTCTGCCACGTAGAAACAGGCCTCTTCTGAATGTCATCCTTGGTATGGTGGAAAATCTTTTCAAAGGAGCACCTAATTCCCTTAAGCATCTTTGACATTGGAAGGCTGAGGCCATGTCTCCACTGACGGCAGCGAATGCGCTGCTGTCAGATCAACTTATCTGGATCAACTGAGTGGTCAGTGAAGACCCGCTCAGTTCATCCAGTAATCGACGTATTAAGACCACCTTTGCAAGTGACGTAGCGCTGCGTCAACTGGAACGCGGTTCGCGTCAGCACAATGCAGTGAAGAGGGAGCGCAGAACAGCACCACAGAAGTCGACAGGAGTTAGGCGAGTTTTTTGCATAGTTTGTGTAACTCCGGTTGACTGCGGCCGAATCTCCGAGAGAAGGGAAGACAAGCCCTAATTTATTTATTTTCCTGTAGGCCTACACAGTCAGAATCGCCTCTGTCTGAATCTGTAGGAGTCTTTTCAAGTTATATAGAATATCTTTTGAAAAGAAGGGAATTCACTATCTTCTCCTTTCCCTTCTTGAACACCACAAATACCAATCAGAAAACAATTTTCTGAAAAGGGAAAATATTGAAAGCAGATAAAGAGCTTTCATTGGCATTTTCATAATGATGTTAATGGGAAATGTACGTCCCAATCCATTAACTGGTTTAGAAATTCTCATCCCAAGAGCTTTCGGAAGGAGATGAATTTTTGCCTAGGTGACGAAACAGTCTCTTCAATGATTATGAGAAACCTCCCCTGTGGCTAGCTTAATTCATAGAATCATAGAATACTAGGGTTGGAAGGGACCTCAGGAGGTATCTAGTCCAGCCCACTGCTCAAAGCAGGACCAACCCTGACTAAATCATCCCAGCCAGGGCTTTCTCAAGCCAGGCCTTAAAAACCTCTAAGGACTGAGATTTCATCTCCTCCCTAGATAACCCATTCCGGTGTTTCACCACCCTCCTAGTGGAAAAGTTTTTCCTAATATCTAACCTAGACCTCCCCCATTGCAACATGAGATCATTGCTCCTTGTTCTGCCATCTGCCACCACTGAGAACAGCCTAGCTCCATCCTCCCTGAAACCCCCTTTCAGGTAGTTAAAGGTGGCTATCAAATCCCCCTTGTTCTTCTCTTCTACAGACTAAAGAAGCCTAGTTCCCTCAGCCTCTCCTCGTAAGTCTTGTTCTCTAGCCCCCTAATCATTTTTGTTGCCCTCCTCTGGACTCTCTCTAATTTGTCCACATCCTTTCTGCAGTGGGCGGCTAATTGACAACAGTCAGGTTTTTTTGCTGCTTCCTATAAAGCAGTTGGTCAAGGACGCTGTTGAGACAAGTGACTGGGATAAATGAGTTCTGGGAGATTTTTGAGGGTGGCAGTTGTTAGGACCCCATGTTCCTAATGGCTGCTGTGAGAGAACAGTGATTATTGCAGAGTGACGGGGGGTAATTCTGTGTGGAAAGGGACTGAAACATGGAGGCTGGCATAGATGAGATCCAAACACGCAAAATTCTGAGTGTCTGAGTTACTGAGCTCTCATGTGACAATCCCAGAGGTTTTAGCACACTCGGGCCTTTGCACGCGTTGATTGACAATCCCTTGTTGAATGTTGGATCTGAATAAATATCCTGTTCAGATAAGCTCTCAGACTTTGCCATGTAGCAGGGAACGGAATTCCCACCTCTGTGCTATGATAGCGGGGCTCAGGATTCCACAGCAGACAGCGGATTTAAGGACTCCGGGTTCATCTTCCCAGCTACGGGAGAGAGCAACAGTCCAGTGAGTCCAGCTGCAACAGCCAGAGTTTGGGAATGAAAATTCCTGTGGCCTTTCCCTTCCCTGCTTGGCAGAATGACAGAATAACTGAGCGAGTTGGAGGGCGGGTGTCAGAAATGCTGGACTCGATTCCCAGGCCTGGCAGTTCTGATTCTCTGTGTGACTTTGGGGTTCTATGTGGTTGAGTTCACATCACACGTGGGTTGAACTTGCCATGGATCCTGGATGAAGCATAGCTACCGAAGCAGAAAGAACTGTGTGTTGGCAGCTGCTGCTCTCTGAGACTCACACAGGCAGGCTGCTTGGTTAGTTTTAGTGCTGGCTCTGGTAGGTTTTCCCTCACTGTGTGTATCTGGCACAGTAATACACGGAGGTGTCTGCGGGTTGCAGGCCGGTCAGTTGCAGGTACACTTGGCTCTTGGAAGTGTCTCTGGTGATAATGAGGTAACTTTTGAGACCCTCGTTGAAAGCAGTGCCTCCACCGTACCACATGGCTCCGACCCATTCCAGCCCTTTCCCCGCTGGCTGGCGGACCCAGAGCATATCATTGCTAGTGAGAGAGAATCCAGACACAGCGCAGGTCAGTTTGAGGGTCTCTCCGGGCTTCTTGATTCCTCCCTCGGACTCCACCAGGCTAACCTGGGAATAGACACCTGCAGAGGGGAGAAATAAAAGGAGATATTTTATTGATTCCCAGAAGTGTGGTTTTTAGGGCACATGTGGTACCGGGGGCACAGCTGTAGCGCAGATCCAGCCCTTACCCGCTGGGAGCAGCAGCAGGAAGGCGAGGAGCAGGCTGGAGGCCATGTCTGTGGCTGGCGGGCTGGTTCTCTGGGCGGGCTCGGAAGCTGAGTTGGCTCTGAGCGGTGTGAGCGGCCTGCCACTGGGCTATGAACAGGGCCCCGGGCGGCTCATTTGCATGGGATAAGGGGTGGGGGCAATATAAGGGGAGATCTAGCAGGAGTGTGATACTGTGTCGAGTTTAAACCCAGTGTCGGGGAGATCTGAGGCTTCAGTCTTAAAACTGGAGCTTCCCTTTGAGTATTTATATACATAGAATAACACTTGGAACTTATAATGCTACCAATTTCACCTACGTATCTATCATCTATCATGTCTTTCCGCCCCACTCCACTGTGGATGTTGGTGTCAATGTTATAACCCAACAGCCCCTGACATCACTGAACCATCCCTTGTTCCTGGGAATCTGCAGAACTGGTCTGCAAACCAATGGTGCAAAGTTGCTTCGGGAAAGTCTCTGCGCTGGGCTGTGTGGCTGGGAAGGATTGTGGAGCACGATTGCTTAGTGCGATGAGAAGGGACCGTGCTGCCCGGGCAGGATAGTGTCACAGCTGGTGCTCAGTCATTGGACAGGCCTATGTGATGGTCCCTGTACAAAGGGGTGAATTTCATCCCTAGAGAATTGCCAGTGGCTGGCGGGGAAGGTCCCTGGTAGGTTATTGGCCAGGCCCTGCCATTCATTCCCGTTGCTCTTCGCTAAGGACCCAGGTGCTCCATTGACTTCAGTGGAGTCTGCGAGTGGCGAGTGTCTGAGCAGAAAGCCCTGGTGAGTCACTGGGGGCATCCACAGAGCACGGCCGGATGCACCTGCTTCTTCTTCCTGCTCCGCTGAAATACACCCTGGGCATCTGCTCCCTGGTCTCCCAAGGGGAGATGGGATCAGCGGAGCCTCTCTCTGCTGTCACAACTGTGTGCGGTGTGGCCGAGGGGAGATATTTTGGGCCGGTTCTCATGGCCGTGGAGGGTGAGCGCCACCACCAGGAAATCCTTTCTCTGCAGGGAGAGGTATTTCTTTGGTCTGAGCTCAGATTCTGGCTTCCCTTCCCTGGATGTCTCTCGCATAGTTATAAACGGCGGTGTCCTCGGGTTTCAGGCTGGTCTTTTGGAGGTAGAAAGTGGAGCTGTCCTTGGAGGCTGTGAATCAGCCCATTAAGCTGGCAGGGTATTAATTTGTAGTTGAAGGTACGTGGTCGCTGACCAGCCAGTGCGGCCCATTTCCTGTCTCTTGTGTGATCCAGGCCATATAATAGCAGGTAACCCTGACGGCGTATTTAATCGAAATGGATTCTCCGAGCTCCTTGATTTCTGGACCAGAGTGGGTCAGAACAATCTGTGACCAGGCTCCTCTGTAGGAGTAGAAGAGGAGGGGAGAATGAGAGAACCGGAAACATGAAACACCTTCTCCTTTAATTAAGAGGAGAATAAAAGGAGGAAGAGAACTTTACACCCTGTGTTACTATCGCTGCAGGACAGGCAGAGTCCGCTGGGTCCCCAATGGCTTTGTAGAGAGCAAATACCTGCCAGAGCTGCCAGAAGGAAAAGGAAATGGAGGAGAAAACTTGTTTTCCCTGGTGCTTCAGGGGAAAGTTCTCAGGGTGAGGTGTCTGCAGGTTGTGTCTCTGGGTGCGTCCTGGGCAGAAAGAGAAACTGTCACCGCCATTTGCATATCCCCTTCTTTATAAAAGACTCACATTTCCAGCCTGATTCCTAGATTTCAGTGACATTTGACCAAAGGATACATTTGAAAGGGAGCCTCCTGCTTAAATTCCCAATTCCCAAGTTATATACAGGGAGTGCTCCTGGGGTTTATTTTGCAGAATTCCAGGCTAGGTTGTTAATTTCCTACCAATAATCAATACCTGAGAATTGCTAATCGAGAACTGGAAAGGATTCTCACTTGTTTCTTTTCACTTATTGCTGACGGATGGTTGTGGGGCACTGAATAAATCTGTAGCTGTCTGGGTAGAAAACCTTCTGAAATCAGGCTTGCCATTTCCTGTGGGAGGGCGCCTGGCCCCTCGTCTCCTGGCATAGCTCGATCCCGTGTGATTCAATGTTTTCATCTGTCGGAATAAAGGGGCCAGGACAGCAGCGTTAGCCAAGCGGGGGAGCAGCCTTGGAACCCAGGGAGCGTCCGCACTTCACAGCAGCGAGGCTCTGACCCGATGACGATTGTCCTTCCTTTCGCCTCATCTACAGCGCAATGAAGCCGGAGAGAGTTTTCAGAATCGATCGCGATGGTCATTGGATCCACCCCTGCATGCATTTACCTCCAGGCAGGTGGCAGACAGCGTCCTGGGACACGGGGCTAGTGTCGGTTACCTGGAGAGTGATGGGTGTGAAGGGGGACAGACAGACAAACAGACAGACAGGTCTTCCATGGCATCTGTTATGAAAACCCAAGATTAGCTTTTGCTACATCATTAAATTCACATATTTCTGGGAAACAAACCCTGATGTAGTCCTGTCTTTCGGCAAGTCTGATCTATCGAATTCCTCCAGCAATATCTTCAGGTAAAATATCAATACCTAGCCCCGAGGAGATGCCCATTTGTGCCCTGGATAGATTTAGCCCGTCTACCCAGGGCAGCGGCCCAGAGCCCCTTTCAACTCCCAAACACCCTAGGTGAATTATGCATGCAAACCCCATTCAGGGAGTTTGCTGTTTAAATGCAGGTGGATTAATTGAATTGTACCGAGAGAGGAAGTTGGATGGTTGAGAGATGGCCCTAGGTTGTTTGATGAGGCCCGTAGAGAGGAGGCGGTGTGAGTTATATATCATGTGTGAAACCTGTAAGCAAATATTGCTTCACTGTGCCCTTTGTGTGTGTGTGTGTGTGTGTGTGTGTGTGTGTGTCTGAGAATGCAGGTGGTTTTGTTTATCCCGTCTTCTCTCCCCCTGATTTTAACGGGGTGTTTAATGGGAGACTTTATTTGCCCGTAAACTTATTTTAAACTTATTTTAAAATGTGTTACAAATAAGGGGAAAGGTTCAGGTCCAGCCCTTCTCAGTCAGGTCGGGACCGGCCTTGGCTCTGTGCTCGGTGTGAAGCTAGATTTGGCTAAGACTGAGCCGCTGGCAATGAACACGTCGCTTCCTCTCTTGAGTTCCCAGTGCCGCAGTGTCAGTGTCTGAGCAACTGGGACTTTCCCTGCTGCCCGCAGCGGGAAGTTTTTGTCTGAGCTCCCAGCAGCTTCCGCTCACTGTGTGTCTCGCACAGTAATAGCGGGCGGTGTCCTCGGGCTTCAGGCCGCTCATTTGCAGATACAGCTCGCTCTTGGAGTTATCCCTGGAGATGGTGAATCGCCCTTTCACTGCATCAGCGTAGTATGTGCTGCTGCCACTACCGCTGCTGATACGGGCCACCCACTCCAGCCCCTTCCCGGGAGCCTGGCGGACCCAGCTCATGTAGTAGCTGGTGAAGGTGAAGCCGGAGGCTTTGCAAGAGAGGCGGAGAGAGTCTCCGGGCTTTTTCACATCCCCTCCGGACTCCACCAGCTGCACCTGGCACCGGGCACCTGGGAATACAATAATACTTCAATTCATATCCATTGTAGCTGGAGCAATATCACTTTCTGTCCCCCAGCGCACTGAGTGGGGTTAATTACCTGCGAAAGATGCTAGAAGGAAAACTAAGGGAAGCCAAAGTCTCATTTTCCCTGGTGTTGAAGGCAGAAGTTCTCAGGGGGGTTGGCTGGTCGCTGCACAGACCCCGGGGAATGTCTCTGCGGGTGAAGGCTGGGCAGAGAAAGAGAGAGCGCCGGAGATTTAAACTGGAATCTCTCACCTGCATTTGCATATCCCACACTTTATAAGAGAAACACTCTCCTTCTGTCAGTGCTGGGCATTACTTGTACAGGGACTCAGAGAGAGAGATTCAGAGAGTCCCACACCGTGTGTGTGTGCAGCGCCCAGCACAGAGTCGATGATCATTTCATCATACATTGGAGAGTATGCAGTACTGGGGGGCAGAGAACGAGCATGGCTGGGGTGACAGGACCAGACCTGGTGGCTACAGGAGAGTAGAGTTTTTTATTATTATTTTAAACAAGAAGTTTATTTAAACAACGAGACACTTTACTTGAAGGGAAAACTATCTAGGATCAATGTTTGGTGGAGTAATTTACCGCGACTTAGACAGAAATTGCTCTACCTGTAACAGCGACATACAAAACAGTTATAAAATCCTCCTTGGTTTTACAATGATAAAAGAAAAACCTTGAAATGATCCGATCAAACAAAGTGTGCAAGGTTTTTGTGTGTCAATGAGAGCAAAATAACGGCCTGGAATTAAAAATAAAGTCGAAGGAGCATGCCACAATGGAGACAAGGGGTGTTTTCACAGACCCAGTTTGTTTTCCCCACCCCATCTGCATTGCATATTGATAAGAACATCCCATTGGCCATTTAGTTCCAGGGTATCTATATTAGCCCTAGGATCAACAAATCCTTGTTCCGGGGTGATTCAGCTGGGGCCACTCCAGGGCAATTAGGCCAATTAGGCCAGCTGAGGCCAATCAAGGAGCTGGCCCCAGCAGTTAAAAGCCTCCCTGGCAGGCAGAGGGCAGAAGTTGAAAGGGAGTTAAAAGAAGGAGTTATTTTGTTCTGTTCTAGGGCTTGGAGTAATTGCTACCACAACCCATAAGGTACCAGAGTCAAGGGGAAGCTTGTCCCGCCATGGCCAGGGCTCCTAGGCACAGAGGTCTGAGGGAGGACCCACACCCTTGGTTCCAGGAAGTGACCACAAGAAGTGGGGCCAAGGAGAGGTGACCTGGGGAAGGTAGAAGTTCATGGGTTAAGCAGTTTGAGGCTGCTCCTCACAAGGTCCCTGGGTTGGGGCCTGGGTAGAAGGTGGGACTGAGCCCCCCTGCTCCCACCCAGCTGCATAGCCGAAAAGGACACAGGACCCACAGAAGGGCAGAACAGGCTGCCCTCACCACACTGGATAGCCTGGTGGTTAGAGCACCACCAGAGGAGAGAGGGGACCCAGCGTCCAGTCCTCACATCAATCCCGCTTTCATAATTTATCCACAGTGAAACATCTTCAACACAAGAGAGGGAGGGAGACCCACCTCCGCGTATCCCATAACGCAGTGCTTAGCGTATTGGCCTGTGAGTAGGAGACCCCTGTTCAAATCCTTTCTCTTTCTGAAGCAGAAGGTGGGCGGGGGATGGGGGGATTGAACTCCTGGAACAATAAGACTGAAAAGGGATTTGAATCCGGCCTGGGTTTGAGACCCTCACCCTTTGGTCCTGCCCCAGATCCTTGCTTTCCGAAGACGCCAGGCAGTTCCCCCATCCCTACGCGGTGTAACCCTGGAGCCCCCAGCCCATCGCCAGCAGGGCTCTGCTTCCGCCGAAGCGCCTCCGGAGAACCCTGCTGGGCTCGGATCTAGAACCCCGCTCACCTGGCTCGCCTTGGAGAGGTGCCAAGGCTCGGTAGGTGAAGGTGGGTTCCTTTAGCTCCATGGTTACTCTAGTTAATTGTGGCAGAGTATTATGGGCTGGATCCTTGGCTCCGCCCATTGACACCCGCTGAGAGTCTGGACTGTGATTTTCAGAGGGGAGTTGGGGTGACTTAAAATCAGGGCGCTGCTTTGAAAATCACAGCCCTGCGCCCTGTGCCGCAGGTGAGCTGCGTGGGATTTATTCAGCAGCCGCGTGACGCTCTGCAGCCCCGGCCCCGCGGGATTTTGTGCTGCAAGGGGGGACATTGGCAGCAACTGCAGGGTTAAAACCCGAGATTGGATCTTTGTCCCCCCCCGCTCCCCAGGCCTGTTCTCCTGCCTGTCCGCAGAGCTGCGGAGTGTGCGGAAGTGCTGCCCCCGCACGGGAGAAGGGGGATCCTGCACACTGGGTTTTTGTAGGAGTTTCTTCTCACTGTGTCTCTGCACAGTAATAGCGGCCCGTGTCCTCCGGCCTCAGGCTGCTCATCTGCAGATAGACCAAGTTCTTGGCGTTATCCCTGGAGATGGTGACTCGCCCTTTCGCTGTGTCGGCGTAGTTCACAGCACTACCGTCGTCGAAAATACGTGAGACCCACTCCGGCCCCTTCCCGGGAGCCTGGCGGACCCAGTGCAGATTGTAGCCGCCGAAGGTGAAGCCGGAGGCTTTGCAGGAGAGGCGGAGAGAGTCTCCGGGCTTTTGTCTGGGGGGAGGGGTGAATTTACAAAGGGCCATTTGGTACCCAGGTCCCAGGGAAAGGGAATGGCCGTTAAGCCTGTGTTAGTGCCTCTGGAAAACCTCCCTGTCTTTCTCTGCAGCAGAGATACACGGTGTGCAATATTTTTCTCTCTCACCCCTTGCTCTAAGCCAGGGAGCTGCTTGTAACGTGACCTTGATTGTCTGTGTACCTAGGCTCGGTGGAGATGAATACAATTCAGCCTGTCAAATGTTTGACCTGTTCCCATGGAATATTCATCCGCAGTTCATTTAAATTGTGGCTGTGGTCACTTGGTCAATTGGGCTTCTCCCCCTATTCTACATATTAGCTGACGTCCACTCTAGTAATGGGAGATGAACCTGCCCCTGTTCAAGTGTAGGAGGTGCTGTCCATCAGAAAAGGCCAACGTCTCATGCACTTTACAGGGGTTAAAAATGGGCCGCAGATGAGGAGAATCTGGATTGTTCATCTCTCAGCATCGGTCTGGGTTTGAGAAATGCCTGTGGGTGACCAATGCCTTGTGTGTGGAGGTGAAGTTCCAGCCGAGGCAGTCGAGTGCACACCTACAGTGGATCTCTGGGAACATTTGTTCTATTATGAATTGGTTCGATGAGGCTGAATGTGAAGCCACAAAAGGCAACACCTGCGGGGCAATGCTGTGAAAAGAGAGAAGCTGGCTGGACAAGGCCTGTGAAATATTAAAACGACACGTCGTGTTTGGGTGGGGCTCGGTAGCGGCACCGGGTCTTGTGAGAGGTCCCGGCCCTGGGAGAATTTTTACCCACGGAGAATTAACAGGAGGTTTTGGGGGAATAGATTTAGCCCCCTCAGCACCTCCCAGGCATCGAGCCAGAGTCACTTGTTGGCTCCTGGCTCTGAATCAAGGAGCTCTGGGGCCAGTGACTCAGTCTTTGTCCTCCACGACACAGAGGGCGGGTTGTGTTCCCAGCTGTGCTGTGAGAGTCGGGCTCTCGTGTCTGTGGGAGACACCAGTACAAAGAGGCTCCTTGTGTATTTTCCCAGCCAGGGGAGGGAAGAATAATCCATTTGCTATGGCGTGAGTCTAGCTGTGAATATCCCTGGGGGTTTTCTTCTTTCACTTCTTAGCAGAATGACAGACAAACGGGTGGAGCGGGGCCCTGGGAGGCAGGACTCCTGGGTTCCCTTCTCAGCTGTGGTATTTAGACTGTGAGACTTTGGGTGAGGCGGGGTAACTTGCTGTGCCATCTGCAGAAAGCAAACAACCAACCAAGCAGAAAGCAGATTGTGTGGGCAGCTGCTTCTCTGGGCGGCTCTTACAGGCAGGCTGGTTCTCCGCACGGTTAGTTTTAGTGCTGGCTCGGGTAGGTTTTCCCTCACTGTGTCTCTCCGGCACAGTAATACATGGAGGTGTCTGCGGGTTGCAGGCCGGTCAGTTGCAGGTACACTTGGCTCTTGGAGGTGTCTCTGGTGATGGTGAGGCGACTTTTCAGAGCATCGTTATAGTCAGTGCTTCCACCACTCCAGATACCTCCGACCCATTCCAGCCCTTTCCCCGCTGGCTGGCGGACCCAGTGCACATGGTAGCTAGTGAGAGAGAATCCGGACACGGCACAGGTCAGTTTGAGGGTCTCTCCGGGCTTCTTCACTCCCCCTCCGGACTCCACCAGGCTAACCTGGGAATAGACACCTGCAGAGGGGAGAAACAAAGGGAAATATTGCAGTGATTCCTAGAGGTGTGGATATTAGAGAACATGTGGTGGGAGCCCAGATTCCGCCCTTACCCGCTGGGAGCAGCAGGAGGAAGGCGAGGACCAGGCTGGGGGCCATGTCTGCGGCTGGCGGGCTGGTTCCCTGGGCGGGCTGGGAAGCTGAGCTGGCTCTGAGCGGTGTGAGCGGCCTGCCACTGGGCTATGAAGAGGGCCCCGGGCGGCTCATTTGCATGGGACAAGGGGTGGGGACAATATAAGGGGAGATCTAGCAGGAGTGTGACACTGTATGGAGTTTAAACCCAGTGTCGGGGAGATCTGAGGGTTCAATCTTAGCACAGGAGCTTCCCTTTGAGTATTTATATATATGTAATAACAATTGGAACTTATAATAATAATACGAATTGCACCTACGTATCTATCTATCTGTCCATGATGCCTCTCCAGCGATCCCAACTGTGGATGCTGGTGTCAATGTTATAACCCAGCAGCCCCTGACATCACTGAACCATCCCTTGTTCCTGGGAATCTGCAGACCTGGTCTGCAAACCAAGTGTGCAAAGCTGCTTCGGGAAAGTCTCTGCGCTGGGCTGTGTGGCTGGAAAGGATTGTGGAGCACAATTGCTTAGTGCGATGAGAAGGGACCGTGCTGCACGGCAGGATAATGTCACAGCTGGTGCTCAGTCGCTGGACAGGCCCTTGTGATGGTCCCTGTACAAAGGGGGTGAATTTCATCCCTAGAGAATTGCCAGTGGCTGGCGGGGAAGGTCCCTGGTAGGTTATTGGCCAGGCCCTGCCATTCATTCCCGTTGCTCTTCGCTGAGGACCCAGCTGGGCCCATGGATGTCCTGGAGTTATTTGATGAGGCCCATAGAGAGGAGGCAGTGTGCAGGGGGAGGGTGTCGATGAGTTATATAACGTGTGTGATACCTTTCAGCAAATATTGGTGAAATACCCAGCACTCCCTGATAGCTTCACTGTGCCCATGTTTTTATCTGACAGTGTTTGTGGCTTTATTTATCGCGTTCTCCCCCCACCCCCGACTTAAAGGGGTGTTTAATCGGTGTCTTTGTTTGCACATAAACTGATTTTAAAATGTGTTACAAACAGGGGGGAAAGGTTCAGGTCCAGCCCTTCTCAGTCAAGTCGGGACCGGCCTTGGCTCTGTGCTCGGTGTGAAGCTAGATTTGGCTAAGACTGAGCCGCTGGCAATGAACACGTCGCTTCCTCTCTTGAGTCCCCAGTGCCCGCAGTGTCAGTGTCTGAGCAGCTGGGACTTTCCCTGCTGCCTGCAGCAGGAGGTTTTTGTCTGAGCTCCCAGCGGCTTCCCCTCACTGTGTCTCTCACACAGTAATAGCGGGCGGTGTCCTCGGGCTTCAGGCCGGTCATTTGCAAATAGAGCTCGCTCTTGGAGTTATCCCTGGAGATGGTGAATCGCCCTTTCACTGCATCAGCGTAGTACGTGCTGCTACCGTCCGTGTGAATCTGAGAGACCCACTCCAGCCCCTTCCCAGGAGCCTGGCGGACCCAGTCCATCCAGGAGCTGCTGAAGGTGAAGCCGGAGGCTTTGCAGGAGAGGCGGAGAGAGTCTCCGGGCTTTTTCACATCCCCTCCGGACTCCACCAGCACCTGGGAGCGGGCACCTGCAGACAAAGACAGGTTGTGAATATCGCTATAAAAGCAGCGGTGACACAATATTCTCCGAACCCGCCAGTTGTTCAGAGGCAGAAAATACCTTCCAGAGCCGCGAGAGCGAAAATCACAGGGAGGAAAAATCTCATTTTTCCTGGTGTCGGTGGGGAAAGTCCGCAGCGGGGCTGGCTGGTCCCTGCACAGACACAGGGGTGGGTGTGTCTGCGGGTGCAGCCTGGGCAGAGGGAGACACAGATTTAAACAGGAACCCATCTCCCTCATTTGCATATTCCCTGCTTATAAGAGACACAAACCCCCCCGTCACTTCTCTGCTTTACTCCTCGAGCTCCGGTGCAGGGGCAGGTGACCCATCCCGTGTGTTTGTGCAGCGCCGGTCCCAGGCCGCTGGGATCCTCGACAAATATTTGGGACCCCTGGGAAGAATAAACAGCTCCCTGCAGTCGGGAGATTTCCTCCGGCACGAACTGAGGGGCTGGTTATTGTGAGGCGATGTCGTGGGGGGCACTGCTGCTGTGCTGCCAAGTCCCATGCACAGCGGGGCCATTTAACCTCCGATCAGTGGGTCAGTGTCTGAGCAGGGATCGTGTCCCAGGGAGAGACCCACAGGGGGTGCGGCCTTTTCTGAGGAGGAGATATCGCCATCTAGGGAACCCAAGCCGAACACCCAGGCTGCGAGAGAACTAAAACCACGTAGGGAAAGTGTCTATTTTAACACGAGGAACCACACACAGGAAGAAGAAAATGTTACCTTTTAAATGCTGGAATTGTAACTTTGTCTGGGGGGAGGAGGGATTTACAAAGGGCAGTTTGGTACCCAGGTCCCATGGAAAGGGAATGGCCGTTAAGCACCCCAAACCTGTGTTAGTGCCTCTGAAAAATCTCCCTGTCTTTCTCTGCAGAGAGAGATACACGGTGTGCAATATTCTTCTCTAATTCACCCCTTGCTCTAAGCCAGGGAGCTGCTTGTAACGTGACCTTGATGGTCTGTGTACCTAGGATCGGTGGAGATGAATACAATTCAGCCTGTGAAATGTTTGACCTGTTCCCGTGGAATATTCATCCGCAGTTCATTTAAATTGTGGCTGTGCTCACCTGGTCAATTGGGCTTCTCCGCCTATTCTACATATTAGCTGACGTCCACTCTAGTAATGGGAGATGAACCTGCCCCTGTTCAAGTGTAGGAGGTGCTGTCCATCAAAAAAGGCCAACGTCCCATGCACTTTATAGAGGTTAAAAATGGGCCGCAGATGAGAATCCGGATTGTTCATCTCTCAGCATCGGTCTGGGTTTGAGAAATGCCTGTGGGTGACCAATGCCTTGTGTCTGGAGGTGAAGTTCCAGCCGAGGCAGTCGAGTGCACACCTGACAGTGGATCTCTGGGAACATTTGTTCTATTATGAATTGGTTCGATGAGGCTGAATGTGGGGGTCACAAAAGGCAACACCTGCGGGGAAATGCTGTGAAAAGAGAGAAGCTGGCTCGACAAGGGCTGTGAAATATTAAAACGACACGTCATGTTTAGGTGGGGCTCGGTAGGGGCACCGGGTCTTGTGCGAGGTCCCGGGCCCTGGGAGAAGTTTCACCCACGGAGAATTAAGAGCAGGTTTTTTGGGGGGAAGAGATTTAGCCTCCTCAGCACCTCACAGGCATCGAGCCAGAGTCACTTGTTGGCTCCTGGCTCTGAATCAAGGAGCTCTTGGGCCAGTGACTCAGCCTTTGTCCTCCACGACACAGAGGCCGGGTTGTGTTCCCAGCTGTACAGTGAGAGTCGGGCTCTCCTGTCTGTGGGAGACACCGGTACAAAGAGGCTTCTTGTGTATTTTCCCAGCCATGGGAGGGAAGAATAATCCGTTTGCTATGGCGTGAGTCTAGCTGTGAATATCCCTGGGTTTTTTTTCTTTCACTTCTTAGCAGAATGACAGACAAACGGGTGGAGCGGGGCCCTGGGAGGCAGGACTTCTGGGTTCCCTTCTCAGCCGTGGTATTTAGACTGTGAGACTTTGGGTGAGGGGGGGTAACTTGCTGTGCGATCTGCAGAAAGCAAACAACCAACCAAGCAGAAAGCAGATTGTGTGGGCAGCTGCTGCTCTCGGCGGCTCTTACAGGTAGGCTGGTTCTCCGCACGGTTAGTTTTAGTGCTGGCTCTGGTAGGTTTTCCCTCACTGTGTGTCTGGCACAGTAATACACAGAGGTGTCTGCGGGTTGCAGGCCGGTCAGTTGCAGGAACACTTGGCTCTTGGAGGTGTCTCTGGTGATGGTGAGGCGACTTTTCAGAGCATCGCTATAAACAGTGCCTCCATTATTCCACATGACTCCAACCCATTCCAGCCCTTTCCCCGCTGGCTGGCGGATCCAGCTCACATGGTAGCTAGTGAGAGAGAATCCGGACACGGCGCAGGTCAGTTTGAGGGTCTCTCCGGGCTTCTTGATTCCTCCACCGGACTCCACCAGGCTAACCTGGGAATAGACACCTGCAGAGGGGAGAAATAAAAGGGAAATATTGCAGTGATTCCTAGAGGTGCGGATATTAGGGAACGTGTGGTGGGAGCGCAGATTCCGCCCTTACCCGCTGGGAGCAGCAGCAGGAAGGCGAGGACCAGGCTGGGGGGCCATGTCTGCGGCTGGCGGGCTGGTTCCCTGGGCGGGCTGGGAAGCTGAGCTGGCTCTGAGCGGTGTGAGCACCCTGCCACTGGGCTATGAAGAAGGCTCTGGGGAGCTAATTTGCATGGGACAAGGGGTGGGGACAATATAAGGGGGGACCTGGGAGGTTTGGTTCAATCTAGCAGCAGGTGGGTTAATGAGTCTCACCAGAGAATCCAAGCTCCATAAACAAACGTGCTGCATTTCTTGTGCACTGTTTGATTGGAAAACATAAAACCACTGAGTGAAAACGATCTCGCTCTCTCTGCACCGATCTATATCTGTATCTATGTCTCGGTCTCTCTGCCCTTCAGTGTAGTTGTCAGTGTGATGTACCCGCAGTTAGTTCTAGGACTGATCCATTCCTTTGCAGGATGACCTGGAGCATGAGGATAGGAAGAGACTTGGCAAAGATGCTTCATAAAATTCATACTGTCGGGTATAATGTTGCAAAGCATCTTGGGGTCAAATTGCTAGTGCCAGGGGATAAAAGTCACCCCTGTACAGAACGGCAGCAGGAGACTTAACCACGGAAGGCTTAGGTGGGCTCAGTATGGGGCAAACCCCTTTGTGCTAGCCCCTTTCTAAAGTCCTCTATCAATGGGCTGAGAGGGAAGGTCACTCAGAGGTCACTGATCCGCCCTTTCCGGTCAATGATCTTCTCTCAGGTCTCAGCATTCCCACCGCTGTTCACCACGGGGGCAGCTTCTCCATTGACTTCTGTGGGAGGCGGGGAGCTGCTTAAACTGCAGAGCATCCGAGCAGAAAGCTCTGGTGAGTCAGTGCGGACATCCACGGAGCGAGGGCGGATGCACCTGTCCTTTATTCCTGCTGGTGGCTCGAAATATGCTCGGGGCATCTTCTCCCCGCGCTCCCCAGGGGCGATAGGAGAGAAAGTCTCTGCTGATTCCATCACAGCTGTGTGCGGGGTGGCTGAGGGGAGACATGTTGTGTCGGTGCTCACGGCTGTGGAGCAGGAGCGCCACCTCCAGGAAATGTATCCCCCTGTCTCTGCAGGGGAAGGTTTTTGTCTGAGTTCAGACCGGCCTCCCCGCACTGTGTGTCTCGCACAGTAATACAGGGCGGTGTCCTCCGTCTTCAAGCTGTTCATTTGCAAATATGCCGTGCTGATGGGATTGTCCCTGGAGATGGTGAATCGCCCTTCAACAGCCTCAGAATACCATTGGCTCGATCCGCTTGGGGAACTAACTCCGGCCACCCAGTCCAGCCCTTTCCCGGGAACCTGACGGACCCAATGCATGTTGTAATCAGGGAAGGTGAAGCCGGAGGCTTTGCAGGAGAGGCGGAGAGAGTCTCCGGGCTTTTTCACATCCCCTCCAGACTCCACCAGCTGGACCTGGGACAGGGGCCCTGAAAATAAAGACACGTTACTAATGTTATTAGAAAAAAGGAGTGATAATACAACATTCACCTGTTTCTTAAAATTGCTGAGAGTAAAAAACTACCTTTAAAAGACGCTACAGCGAAAAGTAAGTGAATCCAAGGTCCCATTTTCCCCGGTGTGCGAATGGGAAGTTCTCAATGAGGGATTGTTTGTTTGGCAACTGCACAATTACAGAGCTCTAGGTTATCTACCTGGGTGCAGACTGTGCAGAGAGAGAGAGAGAGACAGAGAGATTTAAACAGGAAAGTGTCACTGCCATTTGCATATCCCGCTCTTTATAAGAGAGACAAACTCCTGCCATAAAGATCTGCATTACCTGCACTGGAGAGAGCTCAGATAGGAGTCGGGCTGCCCCTTGGTGCAGTGTGTGTGTCACAGAATCATTGACGATGAGGGTTGGAAGGGACCTCAGGAGATCATCTAGTGAAACCCCTGCTCAGAGCAGGACCAACCCTGACTAAATCATCCCAGACAGGGCTTTGTCAAACCAGGCCTTAGAAACCTCTAAGGATGGAGATTCCAGCACCGCCCTAGGTAACCCATTCCAGTGCTTCACCACCCTCCTAGTGGAAAAGTTTTTCCTAATATCCAACCTAGTCCCCCACTGCAACTTGAGACCATTGCTCCTAGTTCTGTCACCAGCCACCACCGAGAACACCCTAGCTCCATCCTCCCTGGAACTCACTTTCAGGTAGTTGAAGGCGGCTATCAAATCCCCCCTCGTTCTTCTCTTTTGCAGACTAAAGAAGCCTAGTTCCCTCAACCTCTCCTTGTAAGTCATGTTCTTCAGCCCCCTCATCCGTTTTGTTGCCCTCCTCTGGACTCTAATTTGTCCACATCCTTTCTGTAGTGGGTGGCTAACTGACAATAGGTCAGGTTGTTTTGCTGCTTCCTATAAAGCAGCTGGACAAGGACGCTGTTGAGACAAGTGACTGGGATAAATGAGTTCTGGAAGATTTTTGAGGGTGGCAGTTGTTAGGACCCCATGTTCCTAATGGTGCTGTGAGAGAACAGTGATTATTGCAGGGTGACTGGGGGTAATTCTGTGTGGAAAGGGACTGAAACATGGAGGCTGGCATAGATGAGATCCAAACACGCAAGATTCTGAGTGTCTGAGTTACTGAGCTCTCATGTGACAATCCCAGAGGTTTTAGCACACTCGGGCCTTTGCACGCGTTGATTGACAATCCCTTGTTGAATGTTGGATCTGAATAAATATCCTGCTCAGATAAGCTCTCAGACTTTGCCATGTAGCAGGGAATGGAATTCCCACCTCTGTGCCATGATAGCGGCTCTGGATTCCACAGCAGACAGCGGATTTAAGGACTCCGGGTTCATCTTCCCAGCTACGGGAGAGAGCAACAGTCCAGTGAGTCCAGCTGCAACAGCCAGAGTTTGGGAATGAAAATTCCTGTGGCCTTTCCCTTCCCTGCTTGGCAGAATGGCAGAATAACTGAGCGAGTTGGAGGCCGGGTGTCAGAAATGCTGGACTCGATTCCCAGGCCTGGCAGTTCTGATTCTCTGTGTGACTTTGGGGTTCTATGTGGTTGAGTTCACATCACACGTGGGTTCAACTTGCCATGGATCCTGGATGAAGCATAGCTACCGAAGCAGAAAGAACTCTGTGTGGGCAGCTGCTGCTCTCTGAGACTCACACAGGCAGGCTGCTTGGGTAGTTTTAGTGCTGGCTCTGGTACATTTT
>NW_027131906.1:0-3110 GCF_026122565.2 Emydura macquarii macquarii
CGTCTGCAGCACCACATGCACTGCCCCCCCACACGTGGATAAAGAGGCAGCCTAGGGAGGGTTGACTCAGCAGCACGAGCCACATGTACCTGTCTCCTTATAAGGAAATGAAGTGACCCCACCTGCTGGTGCGTAGTCAGCAACTGCCCAGGATAATTGTAATCACCTGGTTGGCTGGTTCATACCTGCCCGGGAAATCAGGAGCACCTGGTTGGCTAAACTCCAAGCCATGACCTTAGAAGGTCATGCAGCAAATAGCAACCAATGGAGCTTAGCCTCTGCTGACCAGGGGAAACTATAAAAGTTCAAACCCAGGTGACAGAATGCAGAGAGGAATTGAATATACCTGGCATCCTGTGTATCTCTTGGTTGTGTTGGCTTGGCGGGCTGACGCATCTTCACTAGCCTGCTTCACTGAACTGATCACTCACAGTGGCTCTCTCCCGTCTGCAGTATCTAAAGTAAACGGCAACTGAATTTGGCCAGCATAATATACCTGTATATAATGTTTGTGAGTATGGATTAACTGTTTTCTGTTGTGTTTGTCTTGTAATTTCTTTGGGGAACTCCAAAACTGGGCACCCTGGTGCCACATGCTGGCAGCCATGTGTTGATCCAGGGGAGATCACAAAATGCTAAAGTCTTGGGTGGCATTTTGTCCTTTCGTGCACGGAGTTCTCCTGCCCTTTGCTATCACTGTTTGCTGTGCAATTGCTTGCTGTGAAACTGTTTATTGTAGAAATAGAACTGTTTTTATTATAAGGATAGAATTGTTTATTATAAAATAAAGGGTTTATTGGTTAAGCAAACCCCTAGAATCATCACTGTCTCACTTAACCCCCGTATCCCAAACCGAACCTATCAGAGAGTTTTTCTCTCTGTTTCCACACACGTTAGTTTGCATATTTAAAAATATTAGTTCATGTGAACTGAAACTAAGGTTTTACATAGGAGAGGAATAGCGAGTACAGCTAATATGGAGCCACTTCAGCTCTTCATAACTCAGAGTATTCCCCATTGGGGAGGAGGAGGTGAGTTGGTTTTTTGTTTTTTTTTTAATTAAAAGGATGTGCTTAAAAAAAAAGTGGTTGCTTGTAAAGGAAGCATTATAAATGTATTTAGACGAACTGTCCAAAACCTAAAATTGTTTGCAGTGTTGTTGTAGCTGCGTTGGTCCCAGGATTTTAGAGAAACAAGGTGGCTGGGGTAATCTCTTTTATTGAACCAACTTCTGTTGGTGAGAGGGACAAGTTTTGAGTTTACACAGAGCTCTTCCTTCAGGTCTGGGAAATGTACTCAGTGTCACAGCTAAATACAAGATGGAACAGATTGTTTAGCATAAGTAAACACATATTTGAAGGGACCATTCAAGGGGAAGTGGCCAGTTAATACCTCTCCAGTCATGAGGGAGGGTGGGGGGGGGGCAGGGAACTGGAGGGGATACTGGGTGGGTTAGTGGGTTACAGTGTGTTGTAATAAGCCATACATCCAGTATTTCTATTCAGCCCATGATTTTTAGTGCCTAGGCTCATCTTTTGAAGGTGTTGTGCAGGTTTCCTTTGAGAATGAGGACTGAGGGTATATCTACACTGCAAAGAAAAACCCGTGGCTGGCCTGTGCCAGCCGACTTGGGCTCGCAAAGCTTGGGCTGCGGGGCTGTATAAGCTGAGCTCAGGGATCCTCCCACCTCGCAGGGTCCTACATCCCAGACTCCAAACCGAGCCCAGAAGTCTGCACAGCAATGCAACAGCCCAAGCCCTGTGAGCCTGAGTTGGTGGGCAGGGGCCAGCCCTGGGTGTCTAGCTGCATGTTTAGATATATCCTAAGATGTCAGATATAGTGTGATCGCTTTGTGGAAAGTGTTCGCACACAGGTCATACGATGTTTTTAGTCTTTTATCGTTTTCCTGTGAGTTCATTCGAGAGCATAGTGATTGTCTCATTTCACCCACACAGTTGTTGTTGCAGATTGGGAATTTAGTGCACTGGAGGAGCTACACCACCTCAAGGGAACAACCCATGGGCATTAGAATGGCTCCCAACCTCTTCATGGGCCACCTTGAAGAAGAATTTCTGGACAAATGCACCATGAAACCAATGATATAAACATTGATATTTTAATCATTCACTTTGTATTTAGCTGTGATACTCTGAGTACTTTTCCAGATCTCAACAACAGGCTCTGTGTAAGCTCGAAAGCTTTCTCCTCTCTCCAACAAAAGTTGGTCCAATAAAAGTATTACCTCACCCACCTTGTCTCTCCTAGACCCAAAATGTCTACAAATGAACTGTTGGGTAACAACAACTGCCACTTATTTGGAGGCAACTTTAAAAACACGGCTGGTCATGAATGGTCAAGCATTAGGATCATTTATTTGACTTCTGCTACCTATAACTTTGTATTTCATGCCCAGATATCAGGCCACTTTAAAAACAGTTGATATTCATTAAAGCAATTCTGCAAATTGTAACTAGCCAGCTAAATTATTTCCAATCAAATTAAAATTTATCAAAAATGCCAGATCATGTGTTTAAAAATAAATAGGGCAACACCTGAAATGCTGCACACTGGGCAAATGAGGAGTGAACCATGCAGGAAAAAATCCAGGCAGGTGGTTTTTTGTTCTTCTTCTTCACTCTTTTAAATGTAATTTCCTTGTAATGGGTTTTTATAATTGGTTTCTCATTCAAATAAAAAAGGAGTTTTTAAGTACAAGAGGTCTCAAGAACCCAGCTCATGCTCAAGCTGAGCACAAGATAAAGATCAGTTGTTCTGAATATTGACAGTAAAAGTAGCATTGTCCAGTTCCCGTATTTTCAAAGCTGCCAGATCAAATTTTCTCAATTTAAAAAGTTTTGTAAATTTACCCTGGAATCTGAAAGTCAAACTAGGATCTTTTTGGCTCAAGCCCTATCACCAATTAATAAAAGATTCTGTAATCGGCACCTACCTGGTAGTTAGCAATACTACTGCCCATGTACTAAATGAGCAGAATCCAGCTCCCTCTCCCCGAGCCATCCTTTACTAACAGGAATACAAATTAGTAACATCTTCATTTTCTAAGTAAAGAAAACAATTCCACGGGGAGGAAAAATCCTGCTGTGAAAGAA
>NW_027131907.1:0-3144 GCF_026122565.2 Emydura macquarii macquarii
AGCTTCTCAGCACCAGCTGCCCCACCTCTGGACAGACTCCCAGCACTGGCAAAACAAGCTGTGTGACTTGGCTGGAGCCTGGAAATCAGGTTTTCACAGGATGAAGCTCAGGGGTTGTCTCTCAACCTCCCTGAAGTGTTTAGCACCCTGCTATTAAACTAAGACTAGACATACTGGTAATAGCCCAATATTTAAGCCAATAGAGTCATATCAACAGCCCAAGAATTGGGTTTAACCTAAACATTCAGAATGATGGCAGCTCAGCTCCTTGTCTGTCACAACACCGTTCCAGTGTGGCGCGTATTTTATGAATACAGCATATAAACAGTCAGAGAGCGTGACCAATAGACGACGTACATATATGAAAAAAAGTTTCATTTCCATGAATACTCATGCATTTCACTTTTAAAACCACATTCTCCAAACCCCCATTGTAGCACTAGAACAGATGCTGGGGTTACTCTGTACTAGACCAGTGGTTTTCAACCCGCATTTCTCAGACCCCTGGGGGTTTGCAGACTATGTGTTAGATTCGCATCATCATTTGAAATTTTGTAAATTTCTGAAAATGAAAAAAAGGTTGAAAACCAGTGTACTGGAGAGTGAGCGCCCACGGAATGATTGTCATATATGCTTATTCCAAAGCCTGTACCACTTGGATAAAGGCTGCAGTTTGACAACAAAGATTCTAATGGGAACCAGTCAGCTACTAACCCAAGGATAGAAGAGCTACTAGTCGCACAGGATTTCCCAGACTAATCTTTCATGACAAACGAATGAATGCGGGCAGAGAGGCTGCAATCTTTTCAAATTCTCCAGAAATCCAGATGACCCACACTACATTTTAGGTCCCTCTCTAACCTGAGATATCATCACTGAAAGAAGATCTGAGAGGAAAAATGGGTTTCCCTGTTTCCCTAAAAGATAGCACTATAAATGTAATGTCAAAACTTTTCATCGTAATAAAATTATTAGAAACCAAATTTTCATTACATGAATGTCTATGGAACGCCAGCTGCAGAGTTGTTTGAATCGAGCAGGGGTAACTGTACTACTTACTGGCCTTGGCTTTAGAAAATATTTCAGAGTTATTCCAACTATTCTTTGCAATGGGTTTATCGTATTAATTTTTTCTTCAGTGAGCAATTACATGACACTGTCTCCTGGTAACTGACCAGAAGTTGTTCCTAACACTTAAATGCAGGGTCCTGCACACAGTAACTTTGCAATACTTCCATGAGAGTTTCCAGAAAGTCATGAGCCAACAGAACCACTGCTCTGTGTTTCAGCAAAGAGTGGAGATGATGTGCAGGTAAGGCGATTATATAGAGGCTATCTGTAATTTAGGCCCATCACCTGTTACATGAGTACGGCTGAAATAACTGCCATACTCAGCTGCACAAGAGTGAAATCTATTCAATGACACAAAATTCCAATTTGTAGAGTTCCTTCTCACCGGAATATTTGAGCAGGAAGACGTCCATGTCTGGATTTCTATCCCCTTCTTCTTTATATTACTTCAATATTAGAAAATTCAGTCATTCTGTTAATTATAAAAACAAATCCATCCCTCCATGATCACATGCACATTTTCTTTCCAGGTTGGCCGTCACAGACTTTGGCTTACTGATATCCAATATACCAGCAATACTGGGCATATTCAGGTTTAACTCTAGGGAGATCAGCCACGATGCCTGTTTTGATCAGCTATTCTTCATCCACTCGCTTACATTAACTGAATCCTCCCTGCTCTTGTCAATGGCCTTTGACCGCTTTGTTGCGATCTGTCACCGTCTCTGATATGCTTCCATCTTAACCCTACCGAGAATAGCCAAGTTGGGACCGGTTTCTTTGTTAAGAGGGTGGTCCTAATATTCCCACTCCCCATTCTCCTGAAACAGTACCGACAATGTCAGGCCAACATCCTCTCCCATTCCTACTGCCTGAAACAGGAGTTGATGATGATGGCTTGTGTTAGGGCGCGCAAGACTTTGTAATGCGAAATCAGCTTAGCTTGATAAGAACGAGGCCCTGAAGGCAATTATGAGCTTTGATAGCAAGCATAGCAAGTGTTTTAGCCTCTCTGGAGCCAGGCCCAGAAACTGCCCTCTGAAAGGCCCCGGCTCAAAAGAGGAACAGTCATAAGGCCTGCAAAGTCCCCGGAGATGAAAATATAAATCTGCTGATGTTTGATCAGCAGAATAATCGCCGTTTTAGCAATAAAATTAAACTGTATAAGCATTAAAACTAACCTTTTTGAGGTAAACAACTAACGTCACCTTATTGCAAGAAGTCCCTAATTAACCACCAGTAGACTGAATTTGGAGTATTGTGTGCAGTTCTTGGCCCCCTCGCTACAAAAAGGATGTGGACAAGGTGGAGAGAGTCCAGTGGAGGGCAACAAAAATGATGAGGGGGCTGGAGCACAAGACTTAGGAGGAGAGGCTGAGTTAACGAGGCTTGTTTAGTCTGCAAAAGAGAAGAATGAGGGGGGATGTGATAGCAGCCTTTAACTACCTGAAAGGGGGATCCAGGGAGGATGGAGCTAAACTTTTCTCAATGGTAGTAGATGACAGAACAAGGAGCAATGGTCTCAAGTTGCAGTGGGGGAGATCTAGGTTGGATATTAAGATAAACGTTTTCCCCAGGGGGCTGGTGAAGCACTGGAATGGGGTTGCCTAGGGAGGTGGTGGAATCTCCATCATTAGAGGTTAGTAAGCTGAGGCGTGACAAAGCCCTGGCTGGGATGAATTAGCTGAGGTTAGTCGTGCTTTCAACAGGTGGACTAGATACCTCCTGAAGTCCGTTCCAACTCTTATATTCTATGATTCTGTGATATGATGGAACTCTATAAAATCATAAATATTGTGGGAGAAAGTGACTAAGAAACTCTATCTACCCGTTCACATAACACAAGAGCCAAGGTTCATCCTATGAAATTAATAGGCAGCAGGTTTAAAACAAACAAAAGGAAGTTCTTTTTCACACAATGGGCAGGCAGCTTGTGGGAATTGTTGCTAGGGAATGTTGTGGAGGTAAAAAGTATAACTGAGTTCAGAAAAGAATTACATGAGTTCACGGAGGACAGGTCCATCAATGGCTATCAGCCAAGCTGGTCAGGGAGGCAGCCCTATTCTCTGGGTG
>NW_027131908.1:0-3127 GCF_026122565.2 Emydura macquarii macquarii
CTGATGGCTGAGCTCGCCAGCTCAGCTCGTGCTGGGACCAGTGCGGCGCTGCTGGGGCGGCTCCTTCCCTTGGCACCTGGATTATCCGTGTCTGGGGCTAGTGGGCAGGGACCTGCTCAGAGACACACGCCCTGTGCTGCACCCAGAGGGCCGAGATCAGCCCCGGTCGGACAGCAAAGTGCCACCATACTGGGATTAACCCTTTCCTTCCAGCCACCCCACCAGCCCCCGACTGGTCAGTACCACTCGACTCCCCCTGCTCTGATCCCAGGGACCCACATCCGGCACTCGGGGAGTGGCTGGGTGACCGTGTGGGGCAGAGTAACTTGGACACTCTGCAATGGGGAAGGCCCCGTGCTGTCACGCAGCCCCTAGGGGCTGGGCAGGGAGCGTTATTACTGACATAGCGCCCACCAGTGAGCCAGGCGCTGCAGAGACAGAACAAGGGGCTGCCGGCCCCACACGGCTCCTGGTCTGAGAGCAGACAAGGCCCAGCAGGGGGAGCAGCAAACTCTGGGGCAGGGGAGTGAGGGTCACAGTGTGGGACCAGTGACACCCTGGGCCTGTCTGGCGGGGTCGAGCAGAGGGTTTTGTAGAGACCCGGCTGGCTCCGTGCTGGGCCCTGGGTCACCCCCAGTTCAGCATTCAGCCAGCAGGGGGCTCCGTACCCCCAGGCGCAGGGCAGGGCAGGGGCAGCCTGAGGTCAGCGGGGAGGGGGAGGCTCAGGTTCTCGCTCAGGCACCAGCTCTGCTGGGATCAGACACCGCGGTGAGGGGCCCACACAGCCAGACTGGAGAGAGCAAGGCTCTGTCCGTGGGGGGAGGGGCAGCAGGTCTGTTACATGGTGCCAGTTTTGCAGAATTGTCATGGGGAGGCGCCTGGGGCATCCCCCTCAGCTGCCTCAGGGTGGCCTGCAAGCTCCCTGCCTCAGTTTCCCCTCTTCAGCACTCCCTTTGCCCCAGACATCCTGGCTCCTCCCCCTCTCCCCAACCACCCTCTGCACCCTGGAGCCCCCCATCACTTCACCCCCACACACCCTGTCAGCCACCTCTCCTCTGCGCCTATGTTTCCCATTCCTCCTCTCACCCGCTCTGTCCCGCCCTGATCCCCTCTTGCACTCTGGTGCCATCCCCTCCCCCCACTCTCCTTGTGTCTGACCCTCTGCTCAACCCCTCTGTCCCCCTGGCTCCTGCCCCTCCCTTCTGGATTATTGTACATCTGTGCAGATCCCTATTTTCACCACCCCACATACCTGGCACCCACTTCTCCCCTCTCCCCTTCCCTCCTTTTCCCTGCCCCTTCCTTTTCCTCCGTCTGTCCCCCTCGCACCTGTCCTCACCCCCTGCCCCAAGGCATCTGCCCCTTCCCTTCCCTTCCCCTTCTGCCCTCTCATGCCTGCCCCATCCCATGCCCCACCACTGTCCCCCAGCACCTGCCTCTCTCCCAATATGCTCCCCGGTGCCTAGCACCCCCCCTACTCTCCTCCCCCTCTGCGTCTTGATGTCTGCCCCTTCCCTCACTCCCCTGTTGCCCCTGGGGTCTGCTCCTTCCCTCCCTCATCTCCCTGTTAGTGCCCACCACACCCCTCATTCCCCTCATGCCCCTCTGGTGCCTGCCCCACCCCTCACCCCGTTTTGTCCCCTTGTCACCTGCACCTTCCCCCGCACCATCCTTGGCTCACTTGGTGCCCCCACTCTCCTCGTAACCCCTCTGCCACTGGGGGCTGCCCCTTCCCCGCTCCCTCTAGTCCTCTCGGGCCAACTCCCCCCTTTCACTCCCCCTCTGCCTCCTTGGGGCTCCTCTTCCCCCCTATCCATCCTGACACCCCGCCCCCTCCCATCACCCCCACTCTGCCCCCTGGCACCTGCCCCAGCCCTCACTCTGCCCTGCGGTGATCACCCCTGCCCTAGACACCCCCACTGCCCCTGGTGCCTGCCCCACTCCTCCTCCCCCCCTGCTCCTGGCACCTGCCCCACTCCTCCTCCCCCACTCCTGGAACCTGACCCTCCTCTTCACTCCCCTCTGCACCCTAGAGCCCATCCTTTCTCATTCCCCTACCTCTTGGAACCCCCATTGCCTCACACACCTCTGCCCCCTGGAACCTGCTCCTCCCTCCACCCCCCTCTGTCCTTCTGGTGCCCGCTCTTTCCCTCCCCCACTGCCCTTATGCCTGCCCCTCCCCTGCCCCTCCTTTTCCTCTCCCAGCATCAGCCTGTCCCCTCCCCTGTCCCTGGGCTGCCCTCCCCTGCCCTGCCCCCACTGACACTTTCCCACCCCTCCTCCACTCCTGCTCTCCTTCCCCTCAAGTTCGCTCCCATGGGCAGAGGGGCCCTGACTCCCCTTAACAGGCAACAACCCCCCCCCCACTGATTACCGGGGACTCAGGTTAATTTCCCTTTGATCCCCATGACCAGCCCCTGCCCCAGCCCTGACTCTGTGACTCTCTCCCCAGTGGACGTGACTCTGGATCCAGACACGGCTCATCCCGAACTCGTCCTGTCTGAGGATCGGAAACGTGTGAGACGCGGAGACACACGCCAGGATCTGCCCGACAATCCTGAGAGATTTTTGTTGTCCCTGTGTGCTGGGCGCTGAGGGTTCCTGGGCAGGAGGCGTTACTGGGAGGTGGAGGGTGGGAGACAAGACTCACTGGGACCTGGGGGTTTGTAGGGAATCTGTGAGCAGGAAGGGGAAGGTCACGCTCACACCTGGGAATGGATACTGGGCTGTGCTGCTGAGGGATGGGGAATACAAGGCTGGCACCTCCCCCAACATCCCTCCCCAGTGAGCGTCAGGCCCAGCCGGGTGGGGATTTTCCTGGACTATGAGGCGGGCGAGGTCTCATTTTACAATGTCACTGACAGATCCCAGCTCTTCACTTTCACTGGACACCTCTCTCCGGGACGCTTCGCCCTTATTTCTATCCTGGTCTCAAAGCTGGGGGTAAAAACGCGGCTCCCCTGATCATCTGCCCGGTCCCAGCCCAGGCCGGAGGGGAATCTCTGTCCCTGACAGCGACACTCACAGCAGAGACTGTCCCCTCCCAGCGCTGAGCATCCCCAAGCCTGTTCCCAGGGGAGGGTCTAAAGGGCATCACCTGCCTGCCCCCCCCCACCCGCCCCTCAAT
>NW_027131909.1:0-31285 GCF_026122565.2 Emydura macquarii macquarii
TGCGGGTTCTAAGTGTCAGCCCTGAGGGGGGTCAGGAAATGACCCATGCAGAAGTGGGTCCAGTAACCCTTCTATGAACACTACTGTGTGTCCTCTCTCCGTTGAACACACTTTCACCCACCACAGAACCTTCCAGACTGCCGACTGACACATGATGGGAGAGTAAGGGGGTTCTAATTGTCAGCCCTGAGGGGGTTTCAGGAAATGACCCATCCAGAAGTGAGTCGAGTAACCCCTCTACGAAATCGACTGCGTGCCCTCTCTCCATTGAACACACTTTCACCCTCCACAGAAGCTTCCAGAGTGCTGATTGACACATCATGGGAGTCTATGGGGTTTCTACGTGTCAGCCCTGAGCGGTGTCAGGAAATGACCCATCCAGAAGTGGGTCGAGTAACCCCTCTACGAACTCGTCTCTGTGTCCTCTCTCCATTGAACACACATTCACCCTCCACAGAAGCTTCAAGACTGCCGAATGACACTTCATGGGAGTCTGTATGGGTTCTAAGTGTCAGCCCTGAGGGGGGGGTCAGGAAATCATCGATCCAGAAGTGGCTCGAGTAACCCATCTACGAACTCGTCTCTGTTCCCTCGCTGTATTGACCACTCTTTCACCCTCCACAGAAGCTTCGAGACTGCCGGCTGACACATCATGGGAGTCTATGGGGGTTCTAAGTGTCAGCCCTGAGGGGGGTCAGGAAATGACAGATCGAGATGTGGGTCGAGTAACCCCTCTTCGAACTCGTCTCTGTGCCCTCTCTACATTGAAAACACTTTCACCCTCCACGGAAGTTCCAGAGTGCCGACAGACCCGTCCTGTGAGTCTATGGTTGGTTCCACGTTTCAGCCCTGAGGGGGGGGGTCAGGGAATGACTGAGTCTGAAGTGGGTCGAGTAACCCTTCTATGGACTCATATCTGTATCCTCCCTCCATTGAAAACACTTTCACCCTCCACAGAAGCTTCCAGAGTGCCGACTGACACATCATGGGAGTCGATGGGGGTTATCACGTTTCAGCCCTGAGGGGGGTTAGGAAATGACCGATCCAGAAGTGGGACGAGTAACCTCTCTACGAACTCTTCTCTGTGCCTTCTCTCCATTGAACTCATTTTCATCCTCCAAAGAGGATTCCAGAGAGCCGACTGACACCTCATGGGAGTCTATGGGGGTTCTAACTGTCAGCCCTGGGGGGGGGGGGGGGTAGGAAATGACCGATCCAGAAGTTGGTCGAGTAACCTCTCTACGAAATCGTCTGTCTGCCCTCTCTCCATTGAACACACTTTCACCCTCCACAGAAGCTTCCAGAATGCCGAATGACAAATAACGGGAGTCGATGGTGGTTCTAAGTGTCAGCCCTGAGGGGTGTCAGGAAATGACCTATCCAGAAGTGGGTCGAGTAACCCCTCTACGAACTAGTCTCTATGCCCTCTCTCCATTGAACACACTTTCATCCTCCACAGAAGCTTCCAGAGTGCCGACTGACACAACATGGGAATCTATGGTGTTTCTAAGTTTCAGCTCTGAGGGGGGGGGTTAGTTAATGACCGATCCAGAAGTGGGTCGAGTAACCCCTCTACGAACTAGTCTCTATGCCCTCACTCCATTGAACACACTTACACCCTCCACAGAAGCTTCCAGAGTGCCGACTGACACATCATGGGAGTCGATGGGGTTTCTAACTGTCAGCCCTGAGGGGGGGGGTTAGTTAATGACCGATCGTGAAGTGGGTCGAGTAACCTCTCTACGAATGACCGATCCATAAGTGGGTCGAGTATCCCCTCTACGAACTCGTCTCTGTGCCCTCTCTCCATTGAACACACTTTCACCCTCCACAGCACCTTCCAGAGTGCCGACTGACACATCATGGGAGTCTATGCGGGTTCTAAGTGTCAGCCCTGACGGGGGAGTCAGGGTATGACCGATCCAGAAGTGGGTCGAGTAACCCCTCTGGTAACTAGTCTCTGTGCCCTCTCTCCATTGAACACACTTTTACCTCCACAGAAGCTTCCAGAGTGCCGACTGGCACAACATGGGAGTCTATGGGGGTTCTAAGTGTCAGCCCTGAGAGGGAGGTCAGGATATGACCGATGCAGAAGTGGGTTGAGTAAACCCTCTACGAACTCGTCTCTGTGCCCTCTCTCCATTGAAAACACTTTCACCCAGCACAGATGTTTCCAGACGGCCGACTGACACATCATGGGATCTATGGGTGTTCTAAGTGTCAGCCCTGAGGGGGAGGGTCAGGAAATGACCGATCCAGAATTGGGTCGAGTAACCTCTCTACGAACTCGTCTCTGTTCCCTCGCTGTATTGACCACACTTTCACCCTCCACAGAAGCTTCGAGACTGCCGGCTGACACATCATGGGAGTCTATGGGGGTTCTAAGTGTCAGCCCTGAGGGGGGGTCAGGAAAGGACTCGTCTCTGTTCCCCCTCTCCACTGAGCACACTTTCACCCTCCAAAGAGGCTTCCAGAGAGCCGACTGACACCTCATGGGAGTCTATGGGGGTTATAAGTGTCAGCCCTGAGGGGGGGTCAGGAATTGACAGTACCAGAAGTGGGTCGAGTAACCCCCTGCGAACTCGTCTCTGTGCCCTCTCTCCATTGAAAACACTTTCACCCTGCACAGAAGATTCCAGACGGCCGGCTGACACATCATGGGAGTCTATGGGGGTTCTAAGTGTCAGCCCTGAGGGGGGTCAGGAAATGACCCATCAAGAAGTAGTTCGAGTAACCACTCTACGAACTCATCTCTGTGCCCTCTCTCCATTGAACACACTTTCACCCTCCACAGCACCTTCCAGAGTGATGACTGACACATCATGGGAGTCTATGCGGGTTCTAAGTGTCAGCCCTGACGGGGGAGTCAGGGTATGACCGATCCAGAAGTGGGTCGAATAACCCCTCTGGTAACTAGTCTCTGTGCCCTCTCTCCATTGAACACACTTTCACCCTCCACAGCACCTTCCAGAGTGCTGACTGACACATCATGGGAGTCTATGGGGGTTCTTAGTTATAGCCGTGAAGGGGCGTCAGGAAATGACCCATCCAGAAGTGGGTGGAGTAACCCCTCTGCGAACTCGTCTCTGTTCCCTCTCTCCATTGAAAACACTTTCACCCTCCACAGAAGTTTCCAGACGGCCGGCTGACACATCATGGGTGTCTATGGGGGTTCTTCGTGTCAGCCCTGAGGGGGGGTCAGGAAAGGACCAATCCAGATGTAGTTCGAGTAACCACTCTACAAACTCGTCACTGTGCCCTCTCTCCATTGAACACACTTTAACACTCCACAGATGCTTCCAGAGTGCCGACTGACACATCATGTGAGACTATGGGGGTTCTTAGTGTTAGCTGAGAGGGGGGCTCAGGAAATGAACCATACAGAAATAGGTTGAGTAACCCCTCTACGAACTAGACTGTGTGCCCTCTCTCAATTGAACACACTTTCACCCTCCACAGAAGGTTCCAAACGGCCGACTGACACATCATGGGAGTCTATGGGGGTTCTAAGTGTCAGCCCTGAGGGGGGGTCAGGAAAGGACCAATCCAGAAGTGGGTCGAGTAACCCCTCTGCGAACTCGTCTCTCTGCCCTCTCTCTATTGAAAACACTTTCACCCTTCACAGACGTTTCCAGACGGCCGACTGACACATCATGGGATCTATGGGGGTTCTAAGTGTCAGCCCTGAGGGGGAGGGTCAGGAAATGACCGATCCAGAATTGGGTCGAGTAACCCCTCTACGAACTCGTCTCTGTGCCCTCTCTCCATTGAACACACTTTCACCCTCCACAGAAGCTTCCAGAGTTCCGACTGACACATCATGGGAGTCCATGGGGTTTCTAAGTGTCAACCCTGTGGGGGGGGTGAGGAAATGACCGATCCAGAAGTGGGTCGAGTAACCCATCTACGAACTCGTCTCTGTTCCCTCTCCGCATTGAACACACTTTCACCCTCCACAGAAGCTTCGAGACTGCCGGCTGACATATCATGGGAGTCTATGGGGATTCTAAGTGTCAGCCCTGAGGGGGGGGTCAGGAAAGGACCAATCCAGAAGTGGGTCGAGTAACACCTCTACGAACTCATCTCTGTGCCCTCTCTCAATTGAACACACTTTCACCCTACACAGAAGCTTCCAGAGTGCCGACTGACACAACATGGGAGTCTATGGGGGTTCTAAGTGTCAGCCCTGAGAGGGAGGTCAGGATATGACCGATGCAGAAGTGCGTTGAGTAACCCCTCTACGAACTCGTCTCTGTGCCCTCTCTCCATTGAACACACTTTCACCTTCCACAGAAGCTTTCAGAGTGCCGACTGACAAATCATGGGAGTCTACCAAGTTCTAACTGTCAGCCCTGAGGGGGGGTCAAGAAATCACCGATCCAGAAGTGAGTCGAGTAACCCCTCTACGAACTTGTCTTTCTGCCCTCTCTCCATTGAAAACAATTTCACCCTCCACAGAAGCTTCCAGAGTGCCGACTAACACATCATGGGAGTCGATGGGGGTTCTAAGTGTCAGCCCTGAGTGGGGGAGGTCAGGAAATGAACGATCCAGATGTGGGTCGAGTAACCTCTCTACGAACTCGTCTCTGTGCCCTCTCCGCATTGAACACACTTTCACCCTCCACAGAAGCTTCGAGACTGCCGTCCTACACATCATGAGAGTCTATGGCGGTTCTTCGTGTCAGCCCTGAGGGGGGGGGTCTGGAAATGACTAATCCAGAAGTGGGTAGAGTAACCCCTCTACGAACTTGTCTCTGTCCCCCCTCTCCACTGAGCACACTTTCACCCTCCACAGAGGCTTTCAGTGAGCCGACTGACACTTCATGGGAGTCTATGGGGGTTATAAGTGTCAGCCCTGAGGGGGGGTCAGGAATTGACAGATCGAGAAGTTGGTCGAGTAACCCCTCTTCGAACTCGTCTCTGTGCCCTCTATCCATTGAACTCACTTTCACCCTCCACAGAAGCTTCCAGAGTGCCGACTGACACATCATGGGAGTCTATAGGGGGTCTTCGTGTCAGCCCTGAGGGGGGTTCAGGAAAGGACCAATCCAGAAGTGGGTCGAGTAACACCTCTACGAACTCGACTAGGTGTCCTCTCTCCATTGAACACACTTTCACCCTCCATAGCACCTTCCAGAGTGCCGACTGACACATCATGGGAGTCTAAGGGGGTTCTAAGTGTCAGCCCTGAGGGGGAGCGTCAGGAAATGACCGATCCAGAATTGGGTCGAGTAACCTCTCTACGAACTCGTCTCTGTTCCCTCTCTCCATTGAACACACTTTCACCCTCCACAGAAGCATCCAGAATGCCGATTGACACATCATGGGAGTCTATGGGGGTTCTTAGTGATAGCCGTGAAGAGGCGTCAGGAAATGACCCATCCAGAAGTGGGTGGATTAACCCCTCTGCGAACTCGTCTCTGTTCCCTCTCTCCATTGAACACACTTTAACACTCCACAGATGCTTCCAGAGTGCCGACTGACACATCGTGAGAGACGATGGGGGTTCTTAGTGTTAGCTGAGAGGGGGGTCAGGAAATGAACCATACAGAAATAGGTTGAGTAACCACTCTACGAACTAGACTGTGTACCCTCTCTCCATTGAACACACTTTCACCCTCCACAGAAGCTTCCAGAGTGCTGACTGACACATCATGGGAGTCTATGGGGGTTCTTAGTTATAGCCGTGAAGGGGCGTCAGGAAATGACCCATCCAGAAGTGGGTCGAGTAACCCCTCTGCGAACTCGTCTCTGTGCCCTCTCTCCATTGAAAACACTTTCACCCTGCACAGAAGTTTCCAGACGGCCGGCTGACAATCATGGGAGACTATGGGGTTCTAAGTGTCAGCCCTGAGGGGGGGGGAGGGTCAGGAAATAACCCATCAAGAAGTAGTTCGAGTAACCCCTCTACGAACTCGTCTCTGTTCCCCCTCTCCACTGAGCACACTTTCACCCTCCACAGAGGCTTCCAGAGAGCCGACTGACACCTCATGGGAGTCTATGGGGGTTATAAGTGTCAGCCCTGAGGGAGGGTCAGGAATTGACAGATCGAGAAGTGGGTCGAGTAACCCCTCTTCGAACTCGTTTCTGTGCCCTCTATCCATTGAACTCACTTTCACCCTCCACAGAAGCTTCCAGAGTGCCGACTGACACATCATGGGAGTCTATGGGGGTTCTTCGTGTCAGCCCTGAGGGGGGGTCAGGAAAGGACCCATACAGAAGTGGGTCGAGTAACCGCTCTGCGAACTCGTCTCTGTGCCCTCTCTCCATTGAAAACACTTTCACCCTGCACAGAAGTTTCCAGACGGCCGGCTGAAACATCATGGGAGACTATGGCGGTTCTTCGTGTCAGCCCTGAGGGGGGGTCTGGAAATGACTAATCCAGAAGTGGGTAGAGTAACCCCTCTACGAACTCGTCTCTTTCCCCCCCCTCCACTGAGCACACTTTCACCCTCCACAGAGGCTTTCAGAGAGCCGACTGACACTTCATGGGAGTCTATGGGGGTTATAAGTGTCAGCCCTGAGGGGGGGTCAGGAATTGACAGATCGAGAATTGGGTCGAGTAACCCCTCTTCGAACTCGTCTCTGTGCCCTCTATCCATTGAACTCACTTTCACCCTCCACAGAAGCTTCCAGAGTGCCGACTGACACATCATGAGAGTCTATGGGGGTCCTTCGTGTCAGCCCTGAGGGGGGTTCAGGAAAGGACCAATCCAGAAGTGGGTCGAGTAACCTCTCTACGAACTCGTCTCTGTGCCCTCTATCCATTGAACTCACTTTCACCCTCCACAGAAGCTTCCAGAGTGCCGACTGACACATCATGGGAGTCTATGGGGGTTCTTCGTGTCAGCCCTGAGGGGGGGTCAGGAAAGGACCCATACAGAAGTGGGTCGAGTAACCCCTCTGCGAACTCATCTCTGTGCCCTCTCTCCATTGAAAACACTTTCACCCTGCACAGAAGTTTCCAGACGGCCGGCTGACACATCATGGGAGACTATGGGGGTTCTAAGTGTCAGCCCTGAGGGGGGTCAGGAAATGACCCATCCAGAAGTAGTTCGAGTAACCACTCTACAAACTCGTCTCTGTGCCCTCTCTCCATTGAACACACTTTAACACTCCACAGATGCTTCCAGAGTGCCGACTGACACATCATGTGAGACTATGGGGGTTCTTAGTGTTAGCTGAGAGGGGGCTCAGGAAATGAACCATACAGAAATAGGTTGAGTAACCCCTCTACGAACTAGACTGTGTGCCCTCTCTCAATTGAACATACTTTCACCCTCCACAGAAGCTTCCCGAGTGCCGACTGACACGTCATGGGAGTCTATGGGGGTTCTAAATGTCAGCCCTGAGGGGGCGTCAGGAAATGACCTATCCAGAAGTGGGTCGAGTAACCCCTCTACGAACTCGTCTCTCTGCCCTCTCTCTATTGAACACACTTTCACCCTCCACAGAAGCTTCCAGAGTGCCGACTGACACATCAAGGGAGTCTAAGGGGGTTCTAAGTGTCAGCCCTGAGTGGAGTCAGTAAATGACCGACCCAGAAGTGGGTCGAGTAACCCCTCTACGAATTCGTGTCTTTGCCCTCTCTACATTGAACAGACTTTCCCCCTCCACAGAAGCTTCCAGAGTGCCGACTGACACATCATGGGAGTCTATGGGGGTTCTAATTTTCAGCCCTGAGGGGCGGGGTCAGGAAATGAACGATCCAGATGTGGGTCGAGTAACCTCTCTACGAATTCGTCTCTGTGCCTTCTCTCCATTGAACACACTTTCATCCTCCACAGAAGCTTTCAGAGTGCCGACTGGCACATCATGGGAGTCTATGCGGGTTCTAAGTGTCAGCCCTGAGGGCGGGTCAGGAAATGAACGATCGAGAAGTGGGTCGAGTAACCCCTCTTCGAACTCATCTCTGTGCCCTCTCTCCATTGAACACACTTTCACCCTCCACAGAAGCTTCAAGACTGCCGACTGACACTTCATGGCAGTCAATGGGGGTTCTAAGTGTCAGCCCTGTGGGGGGACAGGAAATGACCCATCCAGAAGTGGGTCGAGTTACCACTCTACGAACTCGTCTCTGTGTACTCTCTCCATTGAACACACTTTCACCAGCAACAGAAGCTTCCAGAGTGATGATTGGCATATCATGGGAGTCTATAGGAGTTCTAAGTGTCAGCCCGGAGGGGGGGGACAGGAAATGACCCATCCAGAAGTGGGTCGAGTAACCGCTCTACGAACTTGACTGTGTGCCCTCCCTCCATTGAACAATCTTTCACCCTCCACAGAAGCTTCAAGACTCCCGACTGACACTTCATGGGAGTCTATGGGGGTTCTAAGTGTCAGCCCTGATGGGGAAGGTCAGGAAATGACCGATCCAGAAGTGGGTCGAGTAACCCCTCTACGAACTCGTCTCTCTGCCCTCTCTCCATTGAACACCCTTTCACCCTCCACAGAAGCTTCCCGTGTGCCGACTGACACTTCATGGGAGTCTATGGTGGGTTCCACGTTTCAGCCCTGAGGGGGAGTCAGGAAATGACCGATCCAGAAGTGGGTCGAGTAACCCCTCTACGAACTCGTCTCTGTGCCCTCTCTCCATTGAACAATCTTTCACCCTCCACAGAAGCTTCAAGACTCCCGACTGACACTTCATGGGAGTCTATGGGGGTTCTAAGTGTCAGCCCTGATGGGGAAGGTCAGGAAATGACCGATCCAGAAGTGGGTCGAGTAACCCCTCTACGAACTCGTCTCTCTGCCCTCTCTCCATTGAACACACTTTCACCCTCCACAGAAGCTTCCCGTGTGCCGACTGACACTTCATGGGAGTCTATGGTGGGTTCCACGTTTCAGCCCTGAGGGGGAGTCAGGAAATGACCGATCCAGAAGTGGGTCGAGTAACCCCTCTACGAACTCGTCTCTGTGCCCTCTCTCCATTGAACACACTTTCACCCTCCACAGAAGCTTCCCGAGTGCCGACTGACACTTCATGGGAGTCTATGGGGTTCTAAGTGTCAGGTCTGAGTGGGAGGTCAGGATATGACCAATGCAGAAGTGGTTTGAGTAACCCCTCTTCGAACTCGTCTCTCTGCCTTCTCTCCATTGAACACACTTTCACCCTCCACAGAAGCTTCCAGAGTGCCGACTGACACATCATGGGAGTCTATGGGGGTTCTTAGTTCCAGCCCTGACGGGGGGTCAAGAAATCACCGATCCAGAAGTGAGTCGAGTAACCCCGCTACGAACTTGTCTTTCTGCCCTCTCTCCATTGAACACACTTTCACCCTCCACAGAAGCTTCCAGAGTGCCCACTGGCACATCACGGGAGTCTATGGGGGTTCTTAGTGATAGCCCTGAAGAGGCGTCAGGAAATGACCCATCCAGAAGTGGGTAGCGTAACGCTCTACGAACTCGGCTCTCTGCCCTCTCTCCATTGTACACGCTTTCACCCTCCACAGAAGCTTCCAGAGTGCCTACTGACACATCATGGGAGTCTATGGGGTTCTAAGTGTCAGCCCTGAGAGGGATGTCAGGATATGACCAATGCAGAAGTGTTTTGAGTAACCCCTCTACGAACTCGTCTCTGTGCCCTCTCCACATTGGAAACACTTTCACCCTGCACAGATGTTTCCAGAGTGCCGACTGACACATCATGGGAGTCTTTGGGGGTTCTAAGTGTCAGACCTGAGGGGGAAGGTTAGGAAATGACCGAACAAGAAATGGGTCGAGTAACTCCTCTACGAACTCCTCTCCGTGTCCTCTCTCCATGGAACACACTTTCACCCTCCACAGAAGCTTACAGAGTGATGATTGGCACATCATGGGAATGCATGGGGGTTCTAAGTGTCAGCCCTGAGGGTGGGCGTCAGGAAAAGACCCATCCAGAAGTTGGCCAAGTAACCCCTCTACGAACTCGTCTCTGTGCCCACACACTTTCACCCTCCACAGAAGCTTCCAGAGTGATGATTGGCACATCATGGGAATGCATGGGGGTTCTAAGTGTCAGCCCTGAGGGTGGGCGTCAGGAAAAGACCCATCCAGAAGTTGGCCAAGTAACCCCTCTACGAACTCGTCTCTGTGCCCTCGCTCCATTTAACACACTTTCTCCCTCCACAGAAGCTTCCAGAGTGATGATTGGCACATCATGGGAGTCTATGGGGATTCTATGTGTCAGCCCTGAGGGGGAGGGTCAGGAATTGACCCATCCAGATGTAGATCGAGTAACCACTCTACGAACTCGTATCTGTGCCTTCTCTCCATTGAACATGCTTTCACCCTCCACAGAATCTTCCAGAGTGCCTACTGACACATCATGGGAGTCTATGGGGTTCTAAGTGTCAGCACTGAGTGGGAGGTCAGGATATGACCAATGCAGAAGTGGTTTGAGTAACCCCTCTTCGAACTCGTCTCTGTGCCCTCTCTGCATTGAACACACTTTCACCCTCCTCAGAAGCTTCCAGAGTGCCGACTGACAGATCATGGGAGTCTATGGGTGTTCTAATTGTCAGCCCTGAGGGGGGGGGTCAAGAAATCACCGATCCAGAAGTGAGTCCATTAACCCCTCTACGAACTTGTCTTTCTGCCCTCTCTCCATTGAAAACACTTTCACCCTCCACAGAAGCTTCCAGAGGGCCGACTGACCCATCATAGGAGTCTATGTTGGGTTCCACGTTTCAGCCCTGAGGTGGGGTCAGGAAATGACCGAACCAGTAGTGGCTCGAGTAACCCCTCTACGAACTCGTTTCTGTGCCCTCTCTCCATTGAACACTCTTTCACCCTCCACAGAAGCTTCCAGAGTGCCGACTTACACATCATGGGAGTCGATGGGGTTCTAAGTGTAAGCCCTAAGGGGGGGTCAGGAAATAACCCACCCAGAAATGGGTCGAGTAACCCCTCTAGGAACTCGTCTCTGTGCCCTCTCTCCATTGAACACTCTTTCACCCTCCACAGAAGCTTCCAGAGTGCCGACTGACACATCATGGGAGTCCATGGGGGTTCCAAGTGTCAGCCCTGCGGGGGGGTCAGAAATGACCGAATCAGAAGTGGGTCGAGTAAGCCCTCTACGAACTCGTCTCTGTGCCCTCTCTCCATTGAACAAACTTTCACTCTCCACAGAAGCTTCCAGTGCCGACTGGCACATCATGGGAGTCGAAGGGGGTTCTAAGTGTCAGCCCTGAGGGGGGTCAGGAAATGACCAATCCGGAAGTGGGTCGAGTAACCTCTCTACGAACTCTTCTCTGTGCCTTCTCTCCATTGAACACACTTTCACCCTCCACAGAAGCTTCCAGTGTGCCGAATGACACGTCATGGGAGTCTATGGGGGTTCTAAGTGTCAGCCCTGAGGGGGGGGGTCAGGAAATGACCAATCCGGAAGTGGGTCGAGTAACCTCTCTACGAACTCTTCTCTCTGCCCTCTCTCCATTGAACAAACTTTCACCCTCCACAGAAGCTTCCAGAGTGCCGACTGGCACATCATGGGAGTTTATGGGGGTTCTTAGTTTCAGCCCTGACGGGGGTTAAGAAATCACCGATCCATAAATGAGTCGAGTAACCCCTCTACGAACTCATCTCTGTGCCCTCTCTCCATTGAACACTCTTTCACCCTCCACAGAAGCTTCCAGAGTGCCGACTGACACAACATGGGAGTCTATAGTGGGTTCCACGTGTCAGCCCTGAGGGGGGGTCAGGAAATGACCCATCCAGAAGTGGGGCGAGTAACCCCTATGCGAACTAGTCTCTGTGCCCTCTCTCCATTAAACACACTTTCACTCTCCACAGAAGCTTCCAGAGTGCCGACTGACACATCATGAGAGTCGATGGGGGTTCTAAGTGTCAGCCCTGGGGGGGGTCTGGAAATGATCAATGCGGAAGTGGGTCGAGTAACCCCTCTACGAACACGTCTCTGTGCCCTCTCTCCATTGAACACACTTTCACCCTCCACAGAAGCTTCCCGCGTGCCGACTGACACTTCATGGGAGTCTATGGTGGGTTCCACGTTTCAGCCCTGAGGGGGAGTCAGTAAATGACCGATCCAGAAGTGGGTCGAGTAACCCCTCTACGAACTCGTCTCTGTGCCATCTCTCCATTTGAACACACATTCACCCTCCACAGAAGCTTCCCGAGTGCCGACTGACACTTCATGGGAGTCTATGGGGTTCTAAGTGTCAGCTCTGAGTGGGAGGTCAGGATATGACCAATGCAGAAGTCGTTTGAGTAACCCCTCTTCGAACTCGTCTCTGTGCCCTCTCTCCATTGAACACACTTTCACCCTCCACAGAAACTTCGAGACTGCCGTCTTACACATCATGAGAGTCTATGGGGGTTCTTCGTGTCAGCCCTGAGGGGGGGTCAGGAAATGACCGATCCAGAAGTGGGTCGAGTAACCTCTGTACGAACTCGTCTCTGTGCCCTCTCTCCATTGGAAACACTTTCACCCTGCACAGATGTTTGCAGAGTGCCGACTGACACATCATGGGAGTCTATGGGGGTTCTAAATGTCAGCCCCGAGGGGGGGGGGTCAGGAAAGGACCAATCGAGAAGTGGGTCGAGTTACACCTCTACGAACTCCACTCTGTGCCCTCTCTCCATTGGACACACTTTCTCCCTCCACAGCACCTTCCAGAGTGCCGACTGACACATCATGGGAGCCTATGGGGGTTCTAAGTGTCAGCCCTGACTGGGGGGTCAGGAGATGACCGATCCAGAAGTGGGTCGAGTAACCCCTCTACGAGCTCGTCTCTGTGCCCTCTCCGCATTGAACACACTTTCACCCTCCACAGAAGGTTCCAGAGTGCCGAATGACACATCATGGGAGTCTATGGGATTCTAAGTGTCAGCCCTTAGAGGGGGTCAGGAAATGACCCATCCAGAATTGGTCAAGTAACCCCTCTACGAACTCGTCTCTGTGCCCTCTCTCCATTGAACACACTTTCACCCTCCAATGAACCTTCCAGAGTGCCGACTGACACTACATGGCAGTCTATGGGGTTTCTAACTGTCAGCGATGAGTGGGGTCAGGAAATAACCCATCCAGAAGTGGTTCGAATAACCACTCTACGAACTCGTCTCTGTGTCCTCTCTCCATTAAACATTTTCATCCGCCACAGAAGCTTCAAGACTGCAGACTGAAACATCATGGGAGTCTATGGGGGTTCTAACTGTCAGCCCTGAGGGGAGTTTTCAGGAAATGACCCATCCAGAATTGGTCAAGTAACCAGTCTACGAACTCGTCTCTGTGTCCTCTCTCCAGTGAACACACTTTCACCAGCCACAGAAGCTTCCAGAGTGATGATTGGCATATCATGGGAGTCTATAGGAGTTCTAAGTTTCAGCCCTGAGGGGGGGGGTCAGGAAATGACCGATCCAGAAGGGGCTCGAGTAACCCCTCAACGAACTCGTCTCTCTGCCCTCTATCCATTGAACACATTTTCACCCTCCACTGAAGCTTCCAGAGTGCCGACTGGCACATCATGGGAGTCTATGGTGTTCTAAGTGTCAGCCCTGAGAGGGAGGTTAGGATATGACCAATGCAGAAGTGTTTTGAGTAAACCCTCTACGAACTCGTCTCTCTGCCCTCTCCACATTGGAAACACTTTCACCCTGCACAGATGTTTCCAGAGTGCCGACTGACACATCATGGGAGTCTATGGGGTTTCTAAGTGTCAGCCCTGAGGGGGGGTCAGGAAATGACCGAACCAGTAGTCGCTCGAGTAACCCCTCTACGAACTCGTCTCTGTGCCCTCTCTCCATTGAACACACTTTCACCCTCCACAGAAGCTTCCAGAGTGCCGACTGACACATCATGGGAGTCTATTGGATTCTAAGTGTCAGCCCTTAGAGGGGGTCAGGAAATGACCCATCCAGAAGTGGGTCGAGTAACCACTCTACGAACACGTCTCTGTGCCCTCTCTCCATTGAACACACTTTCACCCTCCACAGAAGCTTCCAAAGTGCCGACTGACACATCATGGGAGTCTACCGGGTTCTAATTGTCAGCCATGAGGGGGGGGTCAGGAAATGACCGATCCAGAAGTGGGTCGAGTAACCCCTCTACGAACTCGTCTCTCTGCCCTCTCTCCATTGAACACACTTTCACCCTCCACAGAAGCTTCCCGCGTGCCGACTGACACTTCATGGGAGTCTATGGTGGGTTCCACGTTTCAGCCCTGAGGGGGAGTCAGTAAATGACCGATCCAGAAGTGGGTCGAGTAACCCCTCTACGAACTCGTCTCTGTGCCATCTCTCCATTTGAACACACATTCACCCTCCACAGAAGCTTCCCGAGTGCCGACTGACACTTCATGGGAGTCTATGGGGTTCTAAGTGTCAGCTCTGAGTGGGAGGTCAGGATATGACCAATGCAGAAGTCGTTTGAGTAACCCCTCTTCGAACTCGTCTCTGTGCCCTCTCTCCATTGAACACACTTTCACCCTCCACAGAAACTTCGAGACTGCCGTCTTACACATCATGAGAGTCTATGGGGGTTCTTCGTGTCAGCCCTGAGGGGGGGTCAGGAAATGACCGATCCAGAAGTGGGTCGAGTAACCTCTGTACGAACTCGTCTCTGTGCCCTCTCTCCATTGGAAACACTTTCACCCTGCACAGATGTTTGCAGAGTGCCGACTGACACATGATGGGAGTCTATGGGGTTCTAAGTGTCAGCCCTGACTGGGGGGTCAGGAGATGACCGATCCAGAAGTGGGTCGAGTAACCCCTCTACGAGCTCGTCTCTGTGCCCTCTCCGCATTGAACACACTTTCACCCTCCATAGAAACTTCGAGACTGCCCTCTTAAACATCATGGGGGACTATGGGGGTTCTTAGTGTTAGCCGTGAGGGGGGGTCAGGAAATCAACCATACAGAAATAGGTCGAGTAACCCCTCTACGAACTCGTCTCTTTGCCCTCTCTCCATTGAACACACTTTCGCCCTCCACAGAAGGTTCCAGAGTGCCGAATGACACATCATGGGAGTCTATGGGATTCTAAGTGTCAGCCCTTAGAGGGGGTGAGGAAATGACCCATCCAGAATTGGTCAAGTAACCCCTCTACGAACTCGTCTCTGTGCCCTCTCTCCATTGAACACACTTTCACCCTCCAATGAACCTTCCAGAGTGCCGACTGACACTACATGGCATTCTATGGGGTTTCTAACTGTCAGCGATGAGTGGGGTCAGGAAATAACCCATCCAGAAGTGGTTCGAATAACCACTCTACGAACTCGTCTCTGTGTCCTCTCTCCATTAAACATTTTCATCCGCCACAGAAGCTTCAAGACTGCAGACTGAAACATCATGGGAGTCTATGGGGGTTCTAACTGTCAGCCCTGAGGGGGGTTTTCAGGAAATGACCCATCCAGAATTGGTCAAGTAACCAGTCTACGAACTCGTCTCTGTGTCCTCTCTCCATTGAACACACTTTCACCAGCCACAGAAGCTTCCAGAGTGATGATTGGCATATCATGGGAGTCTATAGGAGTTCTAAGTTTCAGCCCTGAGGGGGGTCAGGAAATGACCGATCCAGAAGGGGCTCGAGTAACCCCTCAACGAACTCGTCTCTCTGCCCTCTATGCATTGAACACATTTTCACCCTCCACAGAAGCTTCCAGAGTGCCGACTGACACATCATGGGAGTCTATTGGATTCTAAGTGTCAGCCCTTAGAGGGGGTCAGGAATTGACCCATCCAGATGTAGATCGAGTAACCCCTCTACGAACTCGTCTCTGTGCCCTCTCTCCATTGAACACACTTTCACCCTCCACAGAAGCTTCCAGAGTGCCGACTGACACATCATGGGAGTCTATTGGATTCTAAGTGTCAGCCCTTAGAGGGGGTCAGGAAATGACCCATCCAGAAGTGGGTCCAGTAACCCCTCTACGAACACGTCTCTGTGCCCTCTCTCCATTGAACACACTTTCACCCTCCACAGAAGCTTCCCGCGTGCCGACTGACACATCATGGGAGTCTACCGGGTTCTAATTGTCAGCAATGAGGGGGGGGTCAGGAAATGACCGATCCAGAAGTGGGTCGAGTAACCCCTCTACGAACTCGTCTCTCTGCCCTCTCTCCATTGAACACACTTTCACCCTCCACAGAAGCTTCCCGCGTGCCGACTGACACTTCATGGGAGTCTATGGTGGGTTCCACGTTTCAGCCCTGAGGGGGAGTCAGTAAATGACCGATCCAGAAGTGGGTCGAGTAACCCCTCTACGAACTCGTCTCTGTGCCATCTCTCCATTTGAACACACATTCACCCTCCACAGAAGCTTCCCGAGTGCCGACTGACACTTCATGGGAGTCTATGGGGTTCTAAGTGTCAGCTCTGAGTGGGAGGTCAGGATATGACCAATGCAGAAGTCGTTTGAGTAACCCCTCTTCGAACTCGTCTCTGTGCCCTCTCTCCATTGAACACACTTTCACCCTCCACAGAAACTTCGAGACTGCCGTCTTACACATCATGAGAGTCTATGGGGGTTCTTCGTGTCAGCCCTGAGGGGGGGTCAGGAAATGACCGATCCAGAAGTGGGTCGAGTAACCTCTGTACGAACTCGTCTCTGTGCCCTCTCTCAATTGGAAACACTTTCACCCTGCACAGATGTTTGCAGAGTGCCGACTGACACATCATGGGAGTCTATGGGGGTTCTAAGTGTCAGCCCTGAGGGGGGGGTCAGGAAAGGACCAATCGAGAAGTGGGTCGAGTTACACCTCTACGAACTCCACTCTGTGCCCTCTCTCCATTGGACACACTTTCTCCCTCCACAGAAGCTTCCAGAGTGCCGACTGACACATCATGGGAGTCTATTGGATTCTAAGTGTCAGCCCTTAGAGGGGGTCAGGAAATGACCCATCCAGAAGTGGGTCGAGTAACCCCTCTACGAACTCGTCTCTGTGCCCTCTCTCCATTGAACACACTTTCACCCTCCAATGAACCTTCCAGAGTGCCGACTGACACTACATGGCAGTCTATGGGGTTTCTAACTGTCAGCGATGAGTGGGGTCAGGAAATGACCCATCCAGAAGTGGTTCGAATAACCACTCTACGAACTCATCTCTGTGTCCTCACTCCATTAAACATTTTCATCCGCCACAGAAGCTTCAAGACTGCCGACTGAAACATCACGGGAGTCTATGGGGGTTCTAACTGTCAGCCCTGAGGGGGGTTTTCAGGAAATGACCTATCCAGAATTAGTCAAGTAACCACTCTACGAACTCGTCTCTGTGCCCTCTCTCCAGTGAACACACTTTCACCCTCCACAGAAGCTTCCAGAGTGATGATTGGCACATCATGGGAGTCTATGGGGGTTCTAAGTGTCAGGCCTGAGGGGGAAGGTTAGGAAATGACCGAACAAGAAATGGGTCGAGTAACCCCTCTACGAACTCGTCTCCGTGTCCTCTCTCCATTGAACACACTTTCACCCTACACAGAAGCTTCCAGAGTGATGATTGGCACATCATGGGAATGCATGGGGGTTCTAAGTGTCAGCCCTGAGGGTGGGCGTAAGGAAATGACCCATCCAGAAGTTGGCCAATAACCCCTCTACGAACTCGTCTATGTGCCCTCTCTCCATTGAACACGCTTTGACCCTCCACAGAATCTACCAGAGTGCCTACTGACACATCATGGAAGTCTATGGGGTTCTAAGTGTCAGCACTGAGAGGGAGGTCAGGATATGACCAATGCAGAAGTGGTTTGAGTAACCCCTCTTCGAACTCGTCTCTGTGCCCTCTCCGCATTGAACACACTTTCTCCCTCCACAGAAACTTCGAGACTGCCGTCTTACACATCATGAGAGTCTATGGGGGTTCTTCGTGTCAGCCCGGACGGGGGGGTCAGGAAATGACCGATCCAGAAGTGGGTCGAGTAACCCCTCTACGAGCTCGTCTCTGTGCCCTCTCCGCATTGAACACACTTTCACCCTCCATAGAAACTTCGAGACTGCCATCTTAAACATCATGGGAGACTATGGGGGTTCTTAGTGTTAGCCGTGAGGGGTGGTCAGGAAATGAACCATACAGAAATAGGTCGACTAACCCCTCTACGAACTCGTCTCTGTGCCCTCTCTCCATTGAACACACTTTCGCCCTCCACAGAAGGTTCCAGAGTGCCGACTGACACATCATGGGAGTCTATGGGATTCTAAGTGTCAGCCCTTAGAGGGGGTCAGGAAATGACCCATCCAGAAGTGGGTCGAGTAACCCCAATACGAACTCGTCTCTGTGCCCTCTCTCCTTTGAACACACTTTCACCCTCCAGAGAAGCCTCCAGAGTGCCGATTGCCACATCATGGGAGTCTATGGGGGTTCTTAGTGTCAGGCCTTAGGGGGGGTCAGAAAATGACCAATCCAGAAGTGGGTCGAGTAACCCCTCTACGAACCCGTTTCTGTGGCCTCTCTCCATTGAACACACTTTCACCTCCACAGAAGCTTCCAGATTGCCGACTGACACATCATGGGAGTCTATGGGGGTTCTAAGTGTCAGCCCTGTGGGGGGGTCAGGAAATAACCAACCTAGAAGTGGTTCGAGTAACCCCTCTAGGAACTCGACTGTGTGCCCTCTCTCCATTGAACACACTTTCACCCTCCACAGAAGCTTCCAGAGTGCCGACTGACACATCATGGGAGTCTATGGGGGTTCTAAGTGTCAGCCCTGTGGGGGGGTCAGGAAATAACCAACCTAGAAGTGGTTCGAGTAACCCCTCTAGGAACTCGACTGTGTGCCCTCTCTCCATTGAACACACTTTCACCCTCCACAGAAGCTTCCAGAGTGCCGACTGACACATCATGGGAGTCTATGGGGGTTCTAAGTGTCAGCCCTGAGGGGGGGGCTTCAGGAAATGACCCATCCAGAAGTGGGTCGAGTAACCCCCCTACGAACTCGTCTCTGTGCCCTCCCTCCATTGAACACACTTTCACCCTCCACAGAAGCTTCCAGAGTGCCGACTGACACATCATGGGAGTCTATGGGGGTTCTTTGTGTCAGCCCTGAGGGGGGGTTAGGAAAGGACCAATCCAGAAGTGGGTCGAGTAACCCCTCTGCGAACTCGTCTCTGTGCCCTCTCTCCATTGTACACGCTTTCACCCTCCACAGAATCTTCCAGAGTACCTACTGACACATCATGGGATTCTATGGGGTTCTAAGTGTCAGCCCTGAGAGGGAGGTCAGGATATGACCAATGCAGAAGTGGGTTGAGTAACCCCTCTACGAACTCGTCTCTGTGCCCTCTCTCCATTGGAAACACTTTCACCCTGCACAGAAGCTTCCAGAGTGCCAACTGACACATCATGGGAGTCTATGGGTGTTCTAAGTGTCAGCCCTGTGGGGGGGTCAGAAAATGACACATCCAGAAGTGGGTCAAGAACCCCATCTACGAATTTCTCTCTGTGCCTTCTCTCCTTTGAACATACTTTCACTTTCTACAGAAGCTTCCAGAGTGCCGACTGACACTTCATGGGAGTCTATGGGTGTTCTAAGTGTCAGCCCTGTGGGGGCTTCAGGAAATGACCGATCCAGAAGTGGGTCGAGTAACCCCTCTACGAACTCGTCTGTTTGCCCTCTCTGCATTGAACACTCTTTCACCTGCCACAGAAGCTTCCAGAGTGCCGACTGACACATCATGGGAGTCCATGGGGGTTCTAATTGTGATCCCTGAAGGGGGGTCAGGAAATGACCCATCCAGAAGTGGGTCAAGAACCACATCTACGAACTTCTCTCTGTGCTTTCTCTCCTTTGAACATACTTTCACCCTCTACAGAAGCTTCCAGAGTGCCGACTGACACTTCATGGGAGTCTATGGGGGTTCTAAGAGTCAGCACTGAGAGGGGTAAGGAAATGACCCATCCAGAAGTGGGTCGAGTAACCCCTCTACGAACTCGTCTCTGTGCCCTCACTCCATTAAACACACTTTCACCCTCCACAGAAGCTTCCAGAGTGACGATTGACACATCATGGGAGTCTATGGGGGTTCTAAGTGTTATGCCGAGGGGGGGTCAGGAAATGACCCATCCAAAGTGGGTCGAGTAACCCCTCTACGAACTCGTCTGTGTGCCCTCTCTGCATTGAACACTCTTTCACCTGCCACAGAAGCTTCCAGAGTGCCGACTGACACATCATGGGAGTCCATGGGGGTTCTAATTGTGATCCCTGAAGGGAGGTCAGGAAATGACCCATCCAGAAGTGGGTCAAGAACCCCATCTACGAACTTCTCTCTGTGCTTTCTCTCCTTTGAACATACTTTCACCCTCTACAGAAGCTTCCAGAGTGCCGACTGACACTTCATGGGAGTCTATGGGGGTTCTAAGAGTCAGCACTGTGAGGGGTAAGGAAATGACCCATCCAGAAGTGGGTCGAGTAACCCCTCTACGAACTCGTCTCTGTGCCCTCACTCCATTAAACACACTTTCACCCTCCACAGAAGCTTCCAGAGTGACGATTGACACATCATGGGAGTCTATGGGGGTTCTAAGTGTTATGCCGAGGGGGGGTCAGGAAATGACCCATCCAAAGTGGGTCGAGTAACCCCTCTACGAACTCGTCTGTGTGCCCTCTCTGCATTGAACACTCTTTCACCTGCCACAGAAGCTTCCAGAGTGCCGACTGAAACATCATGGGAGTCCATGAGGGTTCTAATTGTGATCCCTGAAGGGGTGTCAGGAAATGACCCATCCAGAAGTGGGTTAAGAACCCCATCTACGAACTTCTCTCTGTGCTTTCTCTCCTTTGAACATACTTTCACCCTCTACAGAAGCTTCCAGAGTGCCGACTGACACTTCATGGGAGTCTATGGGGGTTCTAAGTGTCAGCCCTGTGGGGGGGTCAGGAAATAACCAACCTAGAAGTGGTTCGAGTAACCCCTCTAGGAACTCGACTGTGTGCCCTCTCTCCATTGAACACACTTTCACCCTCCACAGAAGCTTCCAGAGTGCCGACTGACACATCATGGGAGTCTATGGGGGTTATAAGTGTTTGCCCTGAGGGGGGTTCCGGAAATGACTAATCCAGAAGTGGGTCGAGTAACCCCCCTACGAACTCGTCTCTTTGCCCTCCCTCCATTGAACACACTTTCACCCTCCACAGAAGCTTCCAGAGTGCCGACTGACACATCATGGGAGTCTATGGGGGTTCTTCGTGTCAGCCCTGAGGGGGGGTTAGGAAAGGACCAATCCAGAAGTGGGTCGAGTAACCCCTCTGCGAACTCGTCTCTGTGCCCTCTCTCCATTGTACACGCTTTCACCCTCCACAGAATCTTCCAGAGTACCTACTGACACATCATGGGATTCTATGGGGTTCTAAGTGTCAGCCCTGAGAGGGAGGTCAGGATATGACCAATGCAGAAGTGGGTTGAGTAACCCCTCTACGAACTCGTCTCTGTGCCCTCTCTCCATTGGAAACACTTTGACCCTGCACAGAAGCTTCCAGAGTGCCAACTGACACATCATGGGAGTCTATGGGGGTTCTAAGTGTCAGCCCTGTGGGGGGGTCAGAAAATAACACATCCAGAAGTGGGTCAAGAACCCCATCTACGAATTTCTCTCTGTGCCTTCTCTCCTTTGAACATACTTTCACCTTCTACAGAAGCTTCCAGAGTGCCGACTGACACTTCATGGGAGTCTATGGGTGTTCTAAGTGTCAGCCCTGTGGGGGCTTCAGGAAATGACCCATCCAGAAGTGGGTCGAGTAACCCCTCTACGAACTCGTCTGTTTGCCCTCTCTGAATTGAACACTCTTTCACCTGCCACAGAAGCTTCCAGAGTGCCGACTGACACATCATGGGAGTCCATGGGGGTTCTAATTGTGATCCCTGAAGGGGGGTCAGGAAATGACCCATCCAGAAGTGGGTCAAGAACCCCATCTACGAACTTCTCTCTGTGCTTTCTCTCCTTTGAACATACTTTCACCCTCTACAGAAGCTTCCAGAGTGCCGACTGACACTTCATGGGAGTCTATGGGGGTTCTAAGAGTCAGCACTGAGAGGGGTAAGGAAATGACCCATCCAGAAGTGGGTCGAGTAACCCCTCTACGAACTCGTCTCTGTGCCCTCACTCCATTAAACACACTTTCACCCTCCACAGAAGCTTCCAGAGTGACGATTGACACATCATGGGAGTCTATGGGGGTTCTAAGTGTTATGCCGAGGGGGGGTCAGGAAATGACCCATCCAAAGTGGGTCGAGTAACCCCTCTACGAACTCGTCTCTGTGCCCTCTCTCCTTTGAACACTCTTTCACCTGCCACAGAAGCTTCCAGAGTGCCGACTGAAACATCATGAGAATCTATGGGGGTTCTAAGTGTCAGCCCTGGGGGGGGGGGGGGCAGGAAATTACCAATCCAGAAGTGGGTCGAGTAACCCCTCTACGAACTCGTCTCTGTGCCCTCCCTCCATTGAACACACTTTCACCCTCCACAGAAGCTTCCAGAGTGCCGACTGACACTTCATGGGAGTCTATGGGGGTTCTAAGAGTCAGCACTGAGAGGGGTAAGGAAATTACCCATCCAGAAGTGGGTCGAGTAACCCCTCTACGAACTCGTTTGTGTGCCCTCTCTCCATTGAACACACTTTCACCCTCCACAGAAGCTTCCAGATTGCCGACTAACACATCATGGGAGTCTATGGGGGTTCTAAGTGTTAGGCCGAGGGGGGGCCAGGAAATGACCCATCCTGAAGTGGGTCGAGCAACCCCTCTACGAACTCGTCTGTGTGCCCTCTCTCCATTGAACACACTTTCACCTGCCACAGAAGCTTCCAGAATGCTGACTGACACATCATGGGACTCTATGGGGGTTCTAAGTGTGAGCCCTGAGTGGGGGTCAGGAATTGACCAAACCCAAGTGGGTCGAGGAACCCCTCTACGAACTCGTCTCTGTGCCCTCTCTCCATTGAACACACTTTTAACCTCCACAGAAGCTTCCAGAGTGCCGACTGACACATCATGGGAGTCTATGGGGGTTCTTCGTGTCAGCCCTGAGGGGGGGTTAGGAAAGGACCAATCCAGAAGTGGGTCGAGTAACCCCTCTGCGAACTCGTCTCTGTGCCCTCTCTCCATTGTACACGCTTTCACCCTCCACAGAATCTTCCAGAGTACCTACTGACACATCATGGGATTCTATGGGGTTCTAAGTGTCAGCCCTGAGAGGGAGGTCAGGATATGACCAATGCAGAAGTGGGTTGAGTAACCCCTCTACGAACTCGTCTCTGTGCCCTCTCTCCATTGGAAACACTTTGACCCTGCACAGAAGCTTCCAGAGTGCCAACTGACACATCATGGGAGTCTATGGGTGTTCTAAGTGTCAGCCTTGTGGGGTGGTCAGAAAATGACACATCCAGAAGTGGGTCAAGAACCCCATCTACGAATTTCTCTCTGTGCCTTCTCTCCTTTGAACATACTTTCACCTTCTACAGAAGCTTCCAGAGTGCCGACTGACACTTCATGGGAGTCTATGGGTGTTCTAAGTGTCAGCCCTGTGGGGGCTTCAGGAAATGACCGATCCAGAAGTGGGTCGAGTAACCCCTCTACGAACTCGTCTGTTTGCCCTCTCTGCATTGAACACTCTTTCACCGGCCACAGAAGCTTCCAGAGTGCCGACTGACACATCATGGGAGTCCATGGGGGTTCTAATTGTGATCCCTGAAGGGGGGTCAGGAAATGACCCATCCAGAAGTGGGTCAAGAACCCCATCTACGAACTTCTCTCTGTGCTTTCTCTCCTTTGAACATACTTTCACCCTCTACAGAAGCTTCCAGAGTGCCGACTGACACTTCATGGGAGTCTATGGGGGTTCTAAGAGTCAGCACTGAGAGGGGTAAGGAAATGACCCATCCAGAAGTGGGAAGAGTAACCCCTCTACGAACTCGTCTCTGTGCCCTCACTCCATTAAACACACTTTCACCCTCCACAGAAGCTTCCAGAGTGACGATTGACACATCATGGGAGTCTATGGGGGTTCTAAGTGTTATGCCGAGGGGGGGTCAGGAAATGACCCATCCAAAGTGGGTCGAGTAACCCCTCTACGAACTCGTCTCTGTGCCCTCTCTCCTTTGAACACTCTTTCACCTGCCACAGAAGCTTCCAGAGTGCCGACTGAAACATTATGGGAATCTATGGGGGTTCTAAGTGTCTGCCCTGAGGGGGGGGGTCAGGAAATGACCAATTCAGAATTGGTTCAAGTAACCCCTATACGAACTCGTCTCTGTGCCCTCGTTCCATTGAACACACTTTCACCCTCCTCAGAAGCTTCCAGAGTGCCGACTGACACATCATGGAAGTCTATGGGGGTTCTAAGAGTCAGCACTGAGAGGGGTAAGGAAATTACCCATCCAGAAGTGGGTCGAGTAACCCCTCTACGAACTCGTCTGTGTGCCCTCTCTCCATTGTACACACTTTCACCTGCCACAGAAGCTTCCAGAATGCTGACTGACACATCATGGGAGTCTATGGGGGTTCTAAGTGTTAGGCCGAGGGGGGGCCAGGAAATGACCCATCCTGAAGTGGGTCAAGCAACCCCTCTACGAACTCGTCTGTGTGCCCTCTCTCCATTGTACACACTTTCACCTGCCACAGAAGCTTCCAGAATGCTGACTGACACATCATGGGAGTCTATGGGGGTTCTAAGTGTGAGCCCTGAGGGGGGGTCAGGAAATGACCCAACCAAAGTGGGTCGAGTAACCCCTCTACGAACTCGTCTCTGTGCCCTCTCTCCATTGAACACACTTTTAACCTCCACAGAAGCTTCCAGAGTGCCGACTGACACATCATGGGAGTCTATGGGGGTTCTAAGTGTCAGTCGTGAGGGGGTGGGTCAGGAAATGAGCAATCCAGAAGTGAGTCGAGTAACCCCTCTACTAACTCGTCTCTGTGCCCTCTCTCCATTGAACACTTTTAACCTCCACAGAAGTTTCCAGAGTGCTGACTGACACATCATGGGAGTCTATGGGTGTTCTAAGTGTCAGCCCTGTGGGGGGGGTAAGGAAATGACCCATCCAGAATTGGGTCGAGTAACCCCTCTACGAACTCGTCTGTGTGCCCTCTCTGCACTGAACACTCTTTCACCTGCCACAGAAGCTTCCAGAGTGCCGACTGACACATCATGGGAGTCCATGGGGGTTCTAATTGTGATCCCTGAAGGGGGTCAGGAAATGACCCATCCAGAAGTGGGTCAAAACCCCATCTACGAACTTCTCTCTGTGCTTTCTCTCCTTTGAACATACTTTCACCCTCTACAGAAGCTTCCAGAGTGCCGACTGATACTTCATGGGAGTCTATGGGGGTTCTAAGTGTCAGTCCTGAGGGGGGGGTCAGGAAATGACCAATCCAGAAGTGGGTCGAGTAACCCCTCTACGAACTCGTTTCTGTGCCCTCTCTCCATTGAACACAGTTTCAGCCTCCAAAGAAACTTCCAGATTGCCGACTGACACATCATGGGAGTCTATGGGGGTTCTAAGTTTCAGCCCTGAGGGGGGGTCAGGAAATAACCAACCTAGAAGTGGTTCGAGTAACCCCTCTAGGAACTCGACTGTGTGCCCTCTCTCCATTGAACACACTTTCACCCTCCATAGAAGCTTCCAGAGTGCCGACTGACACATCATGGGAGTCTATGGGGGTTCTAAGTGTCAGCCCTGAGGGGGGCTTCAGGAAATGACCCATCCAGAAGTGGGTCGAGTAACCCCTCTACGAACTCGTCTCTGTGCCCTCCCTCCATTGAACACACTTTCACCCTCCACAGAAGCTTCCAGAGTGCCGACTGACACATCATGGGAGTCTATGGGGGCTCTTCGTGTCAGCCCTGAGGGGGGGTTAGGAAAGGACCAATCCAGAAGTGGGTCGAGTAACCCCTCTGCGAACTCGTCTCTGTGCCCTCTCTCCATTGTACACGCTTTCACCCTCCACAGAATCTTCCAGAGTACCTACTGACACATCATGGGATTCTATGGGGTTCTAAGTGTCAGCCCTGAGAGGGAGGTCAGGATATGACCAATGCAGAAGTGGGTTGAGTAACCCCTCTACGAACTCGTCTCTGTGCCCTCTCTCCATTGGAAACACTTTGACCCTGCACAGAAGCTTCCAGAGTGCCAACTGACACATCATGGGAGTCTATGGGTGTACTAAGTGTCAGCCCTGGGGGGGGGGGTCAGAAAATGACACATCCAGAAGTGGGTCAAGAACCCCATCTACGAATTTCTCTCTGTGCCTTCTCTCCTTTGAACATACTTTCACCTTCTACAGAAGCTTCCAGAGTGCCGACTGACACTTCATGGGAGTCTATGGGGGTTCTAAGTGTCAGCCCTGTGGGGGGTCAGGAAATAACCCAACCAGAATTGGGTCGAGTAATCCCTCTATGAACTCGACTGTGAGCCCTCTCTCCATTGAACACACTTTCACCCTCCACAGAAGTTTCCAGAGTGCTGACTGACACATCATGGGAGTCTATGGGTGTTCTAAGTGTCAGCCCTGTGGGGGCTTCAGGAAATGACCCATCCAGAAGTGGGTCGAGTAACCCTTCTACGAACTCGTCTGTTTGCCCTCTCTGCATTGAACACTCTTTCACCTGCCACAGAAGCTTCCAGAGTGCCGACTGACACATCATGGGAGTCCATGGGGGTTCTAATTGTGATCCCTGAAGGGGGGTCAGGAAATGACCCATCCAGAAGTGGGTCAAGAACCCCATCTACGAACTTCTCTCTGTGCTTTCTCTCCTTTGAACATACTTTCACCCTCTACAGAAGCTTCCAGAGTGCCGACTGACACTTCATGGGAGTCTATGGGGGTTCTAAGAGTCAGCACTGAGAGGGGTAAGGAAATGACCCATCCAGAAGTGGGTCGAGTAACCCCTCTACGAACTCGTCTCTGTGCCCTCACTCCATTAAACACACTTTCACCCTCCACAGAAGCTTCCAGAGTGACGATTGACACATCATGGGAGTCTATGGGGGTTCTAAGTGTCAGCCCTGAGGGGGGGGGTCAGGAAATGACCAATCCAGAAGTGGGTCGAGTAACCCCTCTACGAACTCGTCTCTGTGCCCTACCTCCATTGAACACACTTTCACCCTCCACAGAAGCTTCCAGAGTGCCGACTGACACTTCATGGGAGTCTATGGGGGTTCTAAGAGTCAGCACTGAGAGGGGTAAGGAAATTACCCATCCAGAAGTGGGTCGAGTAACCCCTCTACGAACTCGTTTGTGTGCCCTCTCTCCATTGAACACACTTTCACCCTCCACAGAAGCTTCCAGATTGCCGACTAACACATCATGGGAGTCTATGGGGGTTCTAAGTGTTAGGCCGAGGGGGGGCCAGGAAATGACCCATCCTGAAGTGGGTCGAGCAACCCCTCTACGAACTCGTCTCTGTGCCCTCTCTCCTTTGAACACTCTTTCACCTGCCACAGAAGCTTCCAGAGTGCCGACTGAAACATCATGGGAATCTATGGGGGTTCTAAGTGTCAGCCCTGAGGGGGGGGCAGGAAATGACCAATCCAGAAGTGGGTCGAGTAACCCCTCTACGAACTCGTCTCTGTGCCCTCCCTCCATTGAACACACTTTCACCCTCCACAGAAGCTTCCAGAGTGCCGACTGACACTTCATGGGAGTCTATGGGGGTTCTAAGAGTCAGCACTGAGAGGGGTAAGGAAATTACCCATCCAGAAGTGGGTCGAGTAACCCCTCTACAAACTCGTTTGTGTGCCCTCTCTCCATTGAACACACTTTCACCCTCCACAGAAGCTTCCAGATTGCCGACTAACACATCATGGGAGTCTATGGGGGTTCTAAGTGTTAGGCCGAGGGGGGGCCAGGAAATGACCCATCCTGAAGTGGGTCGAGCAACCCCTCTACGAACTCGTCTGTGTGCCCTCTCTCCATTGAACACACTTTCACCTGCCACAGAAGCTTCCAGAATGCTGACTGACACATCATGGGAGTCTATGGGGGTTCTAAGTGTGAGCCCTGAGGGGGGGTCAGGAAATGACCCAACCAAAGGGGGTCGAGTAACCCCTCTACGAAGTCGTCTCTGTGCCTTCTCTCCATTGAACACACTTTTAACCTCCACAGAAGCTTCCAGAGTGCCGACTGACACTTCATGGGAGTCTATGGGGGTTCTAAGTGTCAGCCGTGAGGGGGTGGGTCAGGAAATGAGCAATCCAGAATTGGGTCGAGTAACCCCTCTACGAACTCGTCTGTGTGCCCTCTCTGCATTGAACACTCTTTCACCTGCCACAGAAGCTTCCAGAGTGCCGACTGACACATCATGGGAGTCCATGGGGGTTCTAATTGTGATCCCTGAAGGGGGGTCAGGAAATGACCCATCCAGAAGTGGGTCAAAACCCCATCTACGAACTTCTCTCTGTGCTTTCGCTCCTTTGAACATACTTTCATCCTCTACAGAAGCTTCCAGAGTGCCGACTGATACTTCATGGGAGTCTATGGGGGTTCTAAGTGTCAGCCCTGTGGGGGGGTCAGGAAATAACCCACCCAGAAGTGGGTCGAGTAACTCCTCTAAGAAATCGTCTCTGTGCCCTCTCTCCATTGAACACACTTTCACCCTCCACAGAAGCTTCCAGAGTGCCGACTGACACATCATGGGAATCTATTGGGGTTCTAAGTTTCAGCCCTGAGGGTGGATGTCAGGAAATGACCCATCGAGAAATGGGTCGAGTAACCCCTTTAGGAACTCGTCTCTGTGCCCTCTCTCCTTTGAACACACTTTCACCCTCCAGAGAAGTCTCCAGAGTGCCGATTGACACATCATGGGAGTCTATGGGGGTTCTTAGTGTCAGGCCTTAGGGGGGTCAGAAAATGACCAATCCAGAAGTGGGTCGAGTAACCCCTCTACGAACCCGTTTCTGTGCCCTCTCTCCATTGAACACACTTTCACCTCCACAGAAGCTTCCAGATTGCCGACTGACACATCATGGGAGTCTATGGGGGTTCTAAGTGTCAGCCCTGTGGGGGGGTCAGGAAATAACCAACCTAGAAGTGGTTCGAGTAACCCCTCTAGGAACTCAACTGTGTGCCCTCCCTCCATTGAACACACTTTCACCCTCCACAGAAGCTTCCAGAGTGCCGACTGACAAATCACGGGAGTCTATGGGGGTTGTAAGTGTCAGCCTTGAGGGGGTGGTCATGAAATGATCAATCCAGAAGTGGGTCGAGGACCCCCTCTTCTAACTCGTCTCTGTGCCCTCTCTCCATTGAACACTTTAAACCTCCACAGAAGCTTCCAGAGTGCCGACTGACACATCGTGGGAGTCTTGGCGGGTTCTAATTGTCAGCCCTGAAAGGGGGTGAGGAAATAACCCATCCGGAAATGCGTGGAGTAACCCCTCTACGAACTCGTCTCTGTGCCCTTTCTCTATTGGACACACTTTCACCGTCCACAGAAGCTTCCAGAGTGCCGACTGACACATCATGGGCGTCTATGGGGGTTCTAAGTGTGAACCCCAAGGGGGGGGTCAGGAAATGACCTATGCAGAAATGGGTCGAGTAACCCCTCTACGAATTCTTCTCTGTTCCCTCTCTTCATTGAACACACTTTTAACCTCCACAGAAGCTTCCAGAGTGCCTACCTTCACAGCATGGGAGCCTATGGGGGTTCTAAGTGTCAGCCATGAGGGGGGGCGTCAGGAAATAACCCATCCGGAAATGCGTGGAGTAACCCCTCTACGAACTCGTCTCTGTGCCCTTTCTCTATTGGACACACTTTCACCGTCCACAGAAGCTTCCAGAGTGCCGACTGACACATAATGGGAGTCTATGGGGGTTCTTAGTGTCAGCCCTGTGGGGGGGGGGGTCAGGAAATGATCCATCCAGAAGTGTGTCAAGTAACCCCTCTACGAACTCCTCTCTGTGCCCTCTATCCATTGAACATACTTTCACCCTCCACAGAATCTTCCAGAGTGCCCACTGACACATCATGGGAGTCTATGGGGGTTCTAAGTGTCAGCCCTGAGGGGGGGCCAGGAAATGACCCATCCAAAGGGGGTCGAGTAACCCCTCTACGAACTCGTCTCTGTGCCCTCTCTCCATTGAACACACTTTTAACCTCCACAGAAGCTTCCAGAGTGCCGACTGACACATCATGGGAGTCTATGGGGGTTCTAAATTTCAGCCGTGAGGGGGTGGGTCAGGAAATGAGCAATCCAGAAGTGGGTCGAGTAACCCCTCTACTAACTCGTCTCTGTGCCCTCTCTCCATTGAACACACTTTCACACTCCACAGAAGCTTCCAGTGTGCCGACTGACACATCATGGGAGTGTATGGGGGTTCTAAGTGTCAGCCCTCGGTCGTGGTCAGGAAATGACCCATCCTGACCCCCTAAACGGCTCCCAGTTAGAAATCCCATACGGTGTCCGCGAGGCCGTCTGCCGCACCCTGTTAACAGAGCGCTGCAGGAAGGCAGATACGGTGTCCGCGATGCCGGCTTCAATTCTTCTGGCCCCGAGAGACGCACAGGGGAAGATACTTTGTCCTCGAGGCTGGATGCCACTTCCTGTGACATCCAGCTAGGCAGAGCGAAAGATTCAGTGTTCGCGAGGCCTGTTGCCACGTCCTGTGACCCCGAATGGGCAGAGAGAAAGAAACTGTGCCGCGACGCTGGATTCCACCTCCTGTGACTGAGAGAGAGACAGAGAGGCAGATAAGATGTTCGCGAGGCTGGTTGCCACATTCTGTGGCTCCAGGCGATGCAGAGAAGGAGATACGGTGTCTGCGAGGCTGGATTTCATGTCATCTGTTCCCTAGCGAGGCACAGAGGAAGATACTGTGTCCTCGAGGCTGGATGCCACGTCCTGTGACATCCAGCTAGGCAGAGAGAAAGATTCGGAGTTCGCGAGGTCTGTTGCCACGTCCTGTGACCTGTTGAAAAATATTCCAAATAAGGTTCGTTTACCCTGCACCAGATAAAAGAGATCCAACAGGTAGTTGGGCAGTCTCCAAGTTTTTATTTCTGCAGAGGTCGGACACTTCCCAGCAAGTGGTCAGTGTGAGACCTCGAAGGCATGCTCTTTTGCATATTTATACAAACATAAACATAAACATAAAATTACATATGCATAAATTCTTAATGCTCATTGGTACACTCAAATTGTTATTATATTGCTATTGGCTTTACACTTTCTACCTCTTCTAAATATAAACATATGCATAACATAAAAGATAAGGGCAGAAGATTTCAACTTATCTATCAAAATTGTCTAGTCTATTTCCCAAGACCGGAGGGAAAGCAAAAAAATTACTTAAGGCTGACTCCTCATTTCTCCCGTTAATCTCTCTCTCTGACCTTGGCAGAGATAAGCACCATAAACAAAGTA
>NW_027131910.1:0-3160 GCF_026122565.2 Emydura macquarii macquarii
CAGAGGCCAGGCCCTGGATGCTCCAGACGTTTCTTGCTGGACACGCAGCCCCTGGTGTTTCAGTGACTCCTTGAATGCACTGACTCACTAACTGGCTCTGCCAACAGTGAAATGGTCTCCAGCTCTGCCCGGTCCTCACAGTGAGCCAGGAGCAGGGCAGGGCCTTGGCTCCGTCTGAGGACCAATCTAAACGTAATGCACCTGTGTCTAATGCATCTGCCCAGCACTGGCAACCTCCAAGTGCAGGTGTGGAGCTGCTAAACCCAACTTGATTTCCTTTGGGAAAGCCTGCGTGTGACAATACGGGGCAAAGCAGAGGAGCCTCCCCGAGGTTCAATAGACTTGGAGAAGCGCACACTTCCTGTGGGCTTTTGGGGGCGGGGGGAAGAACCCGGCTTGGCGGCTCCAGGGGGAGTAAGTCTGACCAAGGCTTTCTAAGGATTGTCAGAGTGAATTTGACCATGTTGGGGGTGGGGTATTTGTCTAGATCAGCTGGCTCCGGCTCCTGTTTTAAACACCTTGTTCGTTTAAACCCCTCAGTAGGCTTGTGTTCCAGTAACAGCCCTGGAGCAGGTTGTCCTCCCCGCACCCTCCCACTACCCAGCTGCTGTCAACAGCAGTTCAGGTTGAATAACAAACTCCCCCAGGGCCTTCCTCAAGGAGAGATGGTGCCAGATAACTTCTGCCCTATTCCTAGCCTTGCAAGCCGAGGGCAGAGGCTGCCCCAGTCAGCCCCAGGCCTACAAGCCTAGGGGAACCCTGTATTCAAAGGCATTTCTAAGCCGCTTCTAAAAACGCTCTGAGCTGTAGCGGTTACTGCTCCATCACTCGGGAGGCACGGATGGGTAGTGACTTGGCTCAGGTCATCCAGGGCCCACTGGGCCTAGAACCTTGACATCCTGAGTCATCTATCCTGGGCTCTAACTACTAGGCTACACTGCCTCCAGGTGCTAGGCCCCAACTCTGCTCAAGCTCCCCCATGAAAGACTTGTCTGAGCCAAGCCTGAGTCTTCTTCCCATAACTAGCCTCTGCTGTGTGCCCCAGGCAGGGTAGTGGTGTTACCTGCCTCCGTGCATGGGGCTAAATATGCCAGTGCAAGCATCCTCGCAGGGAGAGCCTGAAGACGCTTGAGTTCAAGGAGAAGCACAGCTGGTGGGTTTGCCCGGGGGCAACTTCACTGACTCCAAGCCGAGGCTGGGTGGTAAAGCCCCCCCCGGCTGTTGTAGAGCAAGGTTATTGGTTGCTGCAACCTGGCTCTCGTTAAAGAGCAGGGAGGAGGACAAAGCAGCCTTTGCATGACCTGATCATAAAGGGGGACGAGTCCTCGAACTTCTGCACTAAACGGCAGGAATGTCCGTCTGTAACCTGCACTGAGTGCGCGTGATGTTAAGCACCCCGCTGGCACTCTTTGTTCAGAACAACACCAGGTTCAATCACTGGGATTCATGGCCTGGTACCCTCCAGTTCTTAAGCTCTCAGCCCTGTGTGGCTTTTTGTACACACGACTTTACAAATGACCCGGGGGCAGCAGTAAGACCTTTAACTTCCATCCCTGTAGGGCCTTGGAAAGCTGGGCCCAGGCCTTATCCTCTAAACCAGCAGTTCCCAACCTTTGTGGCTCAAGGGCCACAACTATGATTTTTACAACCCTGAAGGCCCACCAGTCTCTGCCAGCAGCCTCTCCCCTCCCTGCAGCCAGAGGGAAGGAGTGCAGTGAGGAGGATCTCCCGTCCCCTGGGCTGCAGCAAGGAGCCTGCCGCCCGCCTCCGCATGAGTACATAGGCAGCAGCTCCCTTCCGCAGCCAGCAGGAGGGGAGCCACGGGCCATGCTGAAAGAGGCCGTGGGCCACAGGTTGGGAACCACTGGTCTAAACAGATGAGGGACAGGAGGGGGATGAGGTCACACTGTAAATCGGGGCAGAGGTGAGACAAGAATCCTGCTCTTCTAGGATCCAGTCCAGTGTTCCACACAGTGGACCACACTCCAGTCACTTTAATCACTTTCCATGTGTGCACGCACACCATGTTGGGTGGTAGGTGGTAACCACGTCAAACGTCTCAGCAATGTCGCCAGATTTAAAGCGGTGGTGGTTTTTGGGGGTGTGTTTTGTGGGTTTTTTTAAGTGGACTCCTGTGTGGAAATGGCTGCATTGTTGTTCCTCCAAGTAGCATCTCAGGTGATGGTATCAGGAAGAGATTAGCTTTTGTTTCCTCAGGGCAGGTAAACGTCCTTTCAGCAGAGTCTGTTTCACTGCAGACCCTGAACGGTCACTTTCCCTTCTGTTTGTTTCCCCCAGCAACACTGGAGAGAGCTATTTCTTAAGGATAAGAAAATGGGCCCATAATCTCTTAAAAGATGGCAGGGGTAGCACCTGAATCTCCATCTAACGCCTTCCCCAAAAGTGACTAGATTTCAAGCTGCCTCTTTCTTTAATGGTGTCGTCTTGTCCGTGTTTCTACTCTTTAGCTTGTTTGCCTGCTGGTGACTGGTCTGTGCCCCGTGCCCTCTGCCTGTTCTCGACAGCTTGTCCACTCTACTACCGGGTGCCTGTATTTTGGTCCGTAGTCCTGTATCTGATCGGACTGGTCACAGGACTGGCAAGAGTTGATATTGCCCGTACAAAGCTGTGTGAACATTGTGACCTGCCGTGTGGTCTCCACAGCTCTTGCATCTGTTCATATCAAACACTGCTTTGTAATGCTGGTCTCCATGTTCACTCTCTCCCTTTAATTCCCTGAATCAGCAGCCATGGCATTTCTTAAGAATAGAAGAGCAGCCATACTGGGTCAGACCATAGTCCAGTTTTGCCCAGTATTCTGTCTGACTGAAGCTCTGGTAAGGGCCAGTGTGTACAGAACAGAGCAATTGCAGACTGACCCTGTCTTCCACTCCCAGCTTCTAGCAGTCAGAGGTTCAGGGTCACATCAAGTATGGTATCCCACCTTGGCTAATAGCCAGTGAGGGACCACAACCTCCATGAGCTTATCCAGTTACATTCTTGACCATCACAACATCCCATGGCAACAAGTTCCTCAGGTTAGTTTGTGTTTAAAAAGTACTTGTTTGCATTGAACCTGTTGCCTATTAATTTCATCAGATGACCCCTAGTTTTTTGTATTGGTGTGAAAGGGTAAATAACACTGCTCTACTCCTTGCTT
>NW_027131911.1:0-30988 GCF_026122565.2 Emydura macquarii macquarii
CGCAGAACCCTCGTGGTTTTTGCCATATTGGCTTTGATAACAAAAGCTCAAAGTGTAGAAGCATCTACATTGTTTTCGGCAACGAGGGTTCTTCGGCACTCTAAAGACTAAAGTGCCGCAGAACCCTCGTTGTTTTTGTCATATTGGCTTAGATAAAAAAAGCTCAAAGTGTAGAAGCATCTACATTGTTCTTGGCAACGAGGGTTCCGCGGCACTCTAAAGACTAAAGACTTTAGAGTGCCGCAGAACCCTCGTTGTTTTTGCCATATTGGCTTTGATAACAAAAGCTCAAAGTGTAGAAGCATCTACATTGTTTTCGGCAACGAGGGTTCTGCGGCACTCTAAAGACTAAAGTGCCACGGAACCCTCGTTGTTTTTGCAATATTGGCTTTGATAACAAAAGCTGAAAGTGTAGAAGCATCTACATTGTTTTCGGCAACGAGGATTCCGCGGCACTCTAAAGACTAAAGTCTTTAGAGTGCCACGGAACCCTCGTTGTTTTTGCCATATTGGCTTGGATAACAAAAGCTCTAAGTGTAGACGCATGTACATTGGTTTCGGCAACGAGGGTTCCGCGGCTCTCTCTAAAGTCTTTAGAGTGCCGCGGAACCCTCGTTGTTTTTGCCATATTGGCTTTGATAACAAAAGCTCAAAGTGTAGAAGCATCTACATTGTTTTCGGCAACGAGGGTTCTGCGGCACTCTAAAGACTAAAGTGCCACGGAACCCTCGTTGTTTTTGCCATATTGGCTTTGATAACAAAAGCTCAAAGTGTAGAAGCATCTACATTGTTTTCGGCAACGAGGGTTCCGCGGCACTCTAAAGACTAAAGTCTTTAGAGTGACGCGGAACCCTCGTTGTTTTGCCATATTGGCTTTGATAACAAAAGCTCAAAATGTAGAAGCATATACATTGTTCTTGGCAACGAGGGTTCCGCGGCACTCTAAAGAATAAAGTCTTTAGAGTGCCGCGGAACCCTCGTTGTTTTTGCCATATTGGCTTTGATAACAAAAGCTCAAAGTGTAGAAGCATCTACATTGTTCTTGGCAATGAGGGTTCCTGCGGCACTCCAAAGATTAAAGTCTTTAGAGTGCCGCGGAACCCTCGTTGTTTTTGCCATATTGGCTTTGATAACAAAAGCTCAAAGTGTAGAAGCATCTACATTGTTTTCGGCAACGAGGGTTCTTCGGCACTCTAAAGACTAAAGTGCCGCAGAACCCTCGTTGTTTTTGCCATATTGGCTTTGATAACAAAAGCTCAAAGTGTAGAAGCATCTACATTGTTCTTGGCAACGAGGGTTCCGCGGCACTCAAAAATTAAAGTCTAGAGTGCCGCAGAACCCTCGTTGTTTTTGCCATTTTGGCTTTGATAACAAAAGCTCAAAGTGTAGAAGCATCTACATTGTTTTCGGCAACGAGGGTTCTTCGGCACTCTAAAGACTAAAGTGCCGCAGAACCCTCGTTGTTTTTGCCATATTGGCTTTGATAACAAAAGCTCAAAGTGTAGAAGCATCTACATTGTTTTCGGCAACGAGGGTTCCGCGGCACTCTAAAGACTAAAGTGCCGCGGAACCCTCGTTGTTTTTGCCATATTGGCTTTGATAACAAAAGCTCAAAGTGTAGAAGCATCTACATTGTTTTCGGCAACGAGGGTTCCGCGGCACTCTAAAGACTAAAGTGCCGCGGAACCCTCGTTGTTTTTGCCATATTGGCTTTGATAACAAAAGCTCAAAGTGTAGAAGCATCTACATTGTTTTCGGCAACGAGGGTTCTGCGGCACTCTAAAGACTAAAGTGCCGCAGAACCCTCGTTGTTTTTGCCATATTGGCTTTGATAACAAAAGCTCAAAGTGTAGAAGCATCTACATTGTTTTCGGCAACGAGGGTTCCGCGGCACTCTAAAGACTAAAGTCTTTAGAGTGCCGCGGAACCCTCGTTGTTTTTGCCATATTGGCTTTGATAACAAAAGCTCAAAGTGTAGAAGCATCTACATTGTTTTCGGCAACGAGGGTTCTGCGGCACTCTAAAGACTAAAGTGCCGCAGAACCCTCGTTGTTTTTGCCATATTGGCTTTGATAACAAAAGCTCAAAGTGTAGAAGCATCTACATTGTTTTCGGCAACGAGGGTTCCTTCGGCACTCTAAAGACTAAAGTGCCGCAGAACCCTCGTTGTTTTTGCCATATTGGCTTTGATAACAAAAGCTCAAAGTGTAGAAGCATCTACATTGTTTTCGGCAACGAGGGTTCTTCGGCACTCTAAAGACTAAAGTGCCGCAGAACCCTCGTTGTTTTTGCCATATTGGCTTTGATAACAAAAGCTCAAGGTGTAGAAGCATCTAGATTGTTTTCGGCAAAGAGGGTTCCGCGGCACTCTAAAGACTGAAATGCCTCGGAACCCTCGTTGTTTTTGCCATATTGGCTTTGATAACAAAAGCTCAAAGTGTAGAAGCATCTACATTGTTTTCGGCAACGACGGTTCCGCGGCACTATAAAGACTAAAGTCTTTAGAGTGCCGTGGAACCCTCGTTGTTTTTGCCATATTGGCTTTGATAACAAAAGCTCAAAGTGTAGAAGCATCTACATTGTTTTCGGCAACGAGGGTTCCGCGGCACTCCAAAGACTAAAGTCTTTACAGTGCCGCGGAACCCTCGTTGTTTTTGCAATATTGGCTTTGATAACAAAAGCTCAAAGTGTAGAAGCATCTACATTGTTTTCGGCAACGAGGGTTCCGCGGCACTCTAAAGACTAAAGTCTTTAGAGTGCCGCGGAACCCTCGTTGTTTTTGCCATATTGGCTTTGATAACAAAAGCTCAAAGTGTAGAAGCATCTACATTGTTTTGGCAACGAGGGTTCTGCGGCACTCTAAAGACTAAAGTGCCGCGGATCCCTCGTTGTTTTTGCCATATTGGCTTTGATAACAAAAGCTCAAAGTGTAGAAGCATCTACATTGTTTTCGGCAACGAGGGTTCTTCGGCACTCTAAAGACTAAAGTGCCGCAGAACCCTCGTTGTTTTTGCCATATTGGCGTAGATAACAAAAGCTCAAAGTGTAGAAGCATCTACATTGTTCTTGGCAACGAGGGTTCCTGCGGCACTCTAAAGACTAAAGCATCTTTAAAGTGCCGCAGAACCTCGTTCTTTTTTTGCCATATTGGCTTTGATAACAAAAGCTCAAAGTGTAGAAGCATCTACATTGTTCTTGGCAACGAGGGTTCCGCGGCACTCTCTAAAGTCTTTAGAGTGCCGCGGAACCCTCGTTGTTTTTGCCATATTGGCTTTGATAACAAAAGCTCAAAGTGTAGAAGCATCTACATTGTTTTCGGCAACGAGGGTTCTTCGGCACTCTAAAGACTAAAGTGCCGCAGAACCCTCGTTGTTTTTGCCATATTGGCTTTGATAACAAAAGCTCAAAGTGTAGAAGCATCTACATTGTTTTGGCAACGAGGGTTCCGCGGCACTCTAAAGACTAAAGTGCCGCAGAACCCTCGTTGTTTTTGCCATATTGGCTTTGATAACAAAAGCTCAAAGTGTAGAAGCATCTACATTGTTTTCGGCAACGAGGGTTCTGCGGCACTCTAAAGACTAAAGTGCCGCAGAACCCTCGTTGTTTTTGTCATATTGGCTTTGATAACAAAAGCTCAAAGTGTAGAAGCATCTACATTGTTCTTGGCAACGAGGGTTCCGCGGCACTCTAAAGACTAAAGACTTTAGAGTGCCGCAGAACCCTCGTTGTTTTTGCCATATTGGCTTTGATAACAAAAGCTCAAAGTGTAGAAGCATCTACATTGTTTTCGGCAACGAGGGTTCTGCGGCACTCTAAAGACTAAAGTGCCACGGAACCCTCGTTGTTTTTGCCATATTGGCTTTGATAACAAAAGCTCAAAGTGTAGAAGCATCTACATTGTTTTCGGCAACGAGGGTTCTGCGGCACTCTAAAGACTAAAGTGCCGCAGAACCCTCGTTGTTTTTGCCATATTGGCTTTGATAACAAAAGCTCAAAGTGTAGAAGCATCTACAGTGTTTTCGGCAACGAGGGTTCCGCGGCACTCTAAAGACTAAAGTCTTTACAGTACGGCGGAACCCTCGTTGTTTTTGCCATCTTGAATTTGATAACAAAAGCTCAAAGTGTAGAAGCATGTGCATTGTTTTCGGCAACGAGGGTTCTGCGGCACTCTAAAGACTAAAGTGCCGCAGAACCTTCGTTGGTTTTGCCATATTGACTTTGATAACAAAAGCTCAAAGTATAGAAGCATCTACATTGTTTTCGGCAACGAGGGTTCTGCGGCACTCTAAAGACTAAAGTCTTTAGAGTGCCGCAGAACCCTCGTTGTTTTTGCCATATTGGCTTTGATAACAAAAGCTCAAAGTGTAGAAGCATATACATTGTTTACGGCAACGAGGGTTCCGCGGCACTCTAAAGACTAAAGTCCGCAGAACCCTCGTTGTTTTTGCCATATTGGCTTTGATAACAAAAGCTCAAAGTGTAGAAGCATCTACATTGTTTTCGGCAACGAGGGTTCCGCGGCACTATAAAGACTAAAGTCTTTAGAGTGCCGCTGGAACCCTCGTTGTTTTTGCCATATTGGCTTTGATAACAAAAGCTCAAAGTGTAGAAGCATCTACATTGTTTTCGGCAACGAGGGTTCTTCGGCACTCTAAAGACTAAAGTGCCGCAGAACCCTCGTTGTTTTTGCCATATTGGCTTTGATAACAAAAGCTCAAAGTGTAGAAGCATGTACATTGTTCTTGGTTCCGCGGCACTCTAAAGACTAAAGTGCCGCAGAACCCTCGTTGTTTTTGCCATATTGGCTTTGATAACAAAAGCTCATAGTGTAGAAGCATATACATTGTTTTCGGCAACGAGGGTTCTGATGCACTCTAAAGACTAAAGTGCCGCAGAACCCTCGTGGTTTTTGCCATATTAGCTTTGATAACAAAAGCTCATAGTGTAGAAGCATATACATTGTTTTCGGCAACGAGGGTTCTGCGGCACTCTAAAGACTAAAGTGCCGCAGAACCCTCGTTGTTTTTGCCATATTGGCTTTGATAACAAAAGCTCAAAGTGTAGAAGCATCTACATTGTTTTCGGCAACGAGGGTTCTGCGGCACTCTAAAGACTAAAGTGCCACGGAACCCTCGTTGTTTTTGCCATATTGGCTTTGATAACAAAAGCTCAAAGTGTAGAAGCATCTACATTGTTCTTGGCAACCAGGGTTCCGCGGCACTCTAAAGACAAAACTCTTTAGAGTGCCGCGGAACCCTCGTTGTTTTTGCCATATTGGCTTTGATAACAAAAGCTCAAAGTGTAGAAGCATCTACATTGTTTTCGGCAACGAGGGTTCCGCGGCACTCTAAAGACTAAAGTGCCGCAGAACCCTCGTTGTTTTTGCCATATTGGCTTTGATAACAAAAGCTCAAAGTGTAGAAGCATCTACATTGTTCTTGGCAACGAGGGTTCCGCGGCACTCTAAAGACTAAAGTCTTTAGAGTGCCGCGGAACCCTCGTTGTTTTTGCCATATTGGCTTTGATAACAAAAGCTCAAAGTGTAGAAGCATCTACATTGTTCTTGGCAACGAGGGTTCCGTGGCACTCTGTAAAGTCTTTAGAGTGCCGCGGAACCCTCGTTGTTTTTGCCATATTGGCTTTGATAACAAAAGCTCAAAGTGTAGAAGCATCTACATTGTTTTCGGCAACGAGGGTTCTGCGGCACTCTAAAGACTAAAGTGCCACGGAACCCTCGTTGTTTTTGCCATATTGGCTTTGATAACAAAAGCTCAAAGTGTAGAAGCATCTACATTGTTTTCGGCAACGAGGGTTCCGCGGAACTCTAAAGACTAATGTCTTTACAGTGCCGCGGAACCCTCGTTGTTTTTGCCATATGGGCTTTGATAACAAAAGCTCAAAGTGTAGAAGCATCTACATTGTTTTCGACAACGAGGGTTCCGCGGCTCTCTAAAGACTAAAGTCTTTAGAGTGCCGCGGAACCCTCGTTGTTTTTGCCATATTGGCTTTGATAACAAAAGCTCAAAGTGTAGAAGCATGTACATTGTTCTTGGCAACGAGGGTTCCGCGGCACTCTAAAGACTAAAGTGCCGCAGAACCCTCGTTGTTTTTGCCATATTGGCTTTGATAACAAAAGCTCAAAGTGTAGAAGCATCTACATTGTTTTCGGCAACGAGGGTTCTTCGGCACTCTAAAGACTAAAGTGCCGCAGAACCCTCGTTGTTTTTGCCATATTGGCTTTGATAACAAAAGCTCAAAGTGTAGAAGCATCTACATTGTTTTCGGCAACGAGGGTTCCGCGGCACTCTAAAGACTAAAAGTGCCGCGGAACCCTCGTTGTTTTTGCCATATTGGCTTTGATAACAAAAGCTCAAAGTGTAGAAGCATCTACATTGTTCTTGGCAACGAGGGTTCCGCGGCACTCCAAATATTAAAGTCTTTAGAGTGCCGCGGAACCCTCGTTGTTTTTGCCATATTGGCTTTGATAACAAAAGCTCAAGGTGTAGAAGCATCTACATTGTTTTCGGCAACGAGGGTTCCGCGGCACTCTAAAGACTGAAATGCCTCGGAACCCTCGTTGTTTTTGCCATATTGGCTTTGATAACAAAAGCTCAAAGTGTAGAAGCATCTACATTGTTTTCGGCAACGAGGGTTCCGCGGCACTCCAAATACTAAAGTCTTTAGAGTGCCGCGGAACTCTCGTTGTTTTTGCCATATTGGCTTTGATAACAAAAGCTCAAAGTGTAGAAGCATCTACATTGTTTTCGACAACGAGGGTTCCGCGGCACTCCAAAGACTAAAGTCTTTACAGTGTCGCGGAACCCTCGTAGTTTTTGCCATATTGGCTTTGATAACAAAAGCTCAAAGTGTAGAAGCATCTACATTGTTTTCGGCAACGAGGGTTCTGCGGCACTCTAAAGACTAAAGTGCCACGGAACCCTCGTTGTTTTTGCCATATTGGCTTTGATAACAAAAGCTCAAAGTGTAGAAGCATCTACATTGTTTTCGGCAACGAGGGTTCCGCGGCACTCTAAAGACCAAAGTCTTTACAGTGCCGCGGAACCCTCGTTGTTTTTGCCATATAGGCTTTGATAACAAAAGCTCAAAGTGTAGAAGCATCTACATTGTTTTCGGCAACGAGGGTTCTGCGGCACTCTAAAGACTAAAGTGCCACGGAACCCTCGTTGTTTTTGCCATATTGGCTTTGATAACAAAAGCTCAAAGTGTAGAAGCATCTACATTGTTTTCGGCAGCGAGGGTTCCGCGGCTCTCTAAAGACTAAAGTCTTTAGAGTGACGCGGAACCATCGTTGTTTTTGCCATATTGGCTTTGATAACAAAAGCTCAAAGTGTAGAAGCATCTACATTGTTTTCGGCAACGAGGGTTCTTCGGCACTCTAAAGACTAAAGTGCCGCAGAACCCTCGTTGTTTTTGCCATATTGGCTTTGATAACAAAAGCTCAAAGTGTAGAAGCATCTACATTGTTTTCGGCAACGAGGGTTCCGCGGCACTCTAAAGACTAAAGTCTTTAGAGTGCCGCGGAACCCTCGTTGTTTTTGCCATATTGGCTTTGATAACAAAAGCTCAAAGTGTAGAAGCATCTACATTGTTCTTGGCAACGAGGGTTCCGCGGCACTCAAAGATTAAAGTCTTTAGAGTGCCGCAGAACCCTCGTTGTTTTTGCCATATTGGCTTTGATAACAAAAGCTCAAAGTGTAGAAGCATCTACATTGTTTTTGGCAACGAGGGTTCCGCGGCACTCTAAAGACTAAAGTGCCGCAGAACCCTCGTTGTTTTTGCCATATTGGCTTTGATAACAAAAGCTCAAGGTGTAGAAGCATCTAGATTGTTTTCGGCAACGAGGGTTCCGCGGCACTCTAAAGACTGAAATGCCTCGGAACCCTCGTTGTTTTTGCCATATTGGCTTTGATAACAAAAGCTCAAAGTGTAGAAGCATCTACATTGTTTTCGGCAACGAGGGTTCTGCGGCACTCTAAAGACTAAAGTGCCGCAGAACCCTCGTTGTTTTTGCCATATTGGCTTTGATAACAAAAGCTCAAAGTGTAGAAGCATCTACATTGTTTTCGGCAACGAGGGTTCTTCGGCACTCTAAAGACTAAAGTGCCGCAGAACCCTCGTTGTTTTTGCCATATTGGCTTTGATAACAAAAGCTCAAAGTGTAGAAGCATCTACATTGTTTTGGCAACGAGGGTTCCGCGGCACTCTAAAGACTAAAGTCTTTAGAGTGCCGCAGAACCCTCGTTGTTTTTGCCATATTGGCTTTGATAACAAAAGCTCAAAGTGTAGAAGCATCTACATTGTTTTCGGCAACGAGGGTTCTGCGGCACTCTAAAGACTAAAGTGCCGCAGAACCCTCGTTGTTTTTGCCATATTGGCTTTGATAACAAAAGCTCAAAGTGTAGAAGCATCTACATTGTTTTCGGCAACGAGGGTTCTTCGGCACTCTAAAGACTAAAGTGCCGCAGAACCCTCGTTGTTTTTGCCATATTGGCTTTGATAACAAAAGCTCAAGGTGTAGAAGCATCTAGATTGTTTTCGGCAACGAGGGTTCCGCGGCACTCTAAAGACTGAAATGCCTCGGAACCCTCGTTGTTTTTGCCATATTGGCTTTGATAACAAAAGCTCAAAGTGTAGAAGCATCTACATTGTTTTCGGCAAAGACGGTTCCGCGGCACTCTAAAGACTAAAGTCTTTCGCGGAACCCTCGTGTCGCGGAACCCTCGTTGTTTTTGCCATATTGGCTTTGATAACAAAAGCTCAAAGTGTAGAAGCATCTACATTGTTTTCGGCAACGAGGGTTCCGCGGCACTCTAAAGACTAAAGTCTTTAGTGCCGCGGAACCCTCGTTGTTTTTGCCATATTGGCTTTGATAACAAAAGCTCAAAGTGTAGAAGCATCTACATTGTTTTCGGCAACGAGGGTTCTGCGGCACTCTAAAGACTAAAGTGCCACGGAACCCTCGTTGTTTTTGCCATATTGGCTTTGATAACAAAAGCTCAAAGTGTAGAAGCATCTACATTGTTTTTTCCGCGGCACTCTAAAGACACCCTCGTTGTTTTTGCCATATTGGCTTTGATAACAAAAGCTCAAAGTGTAGAAGCATCTACATTGTTTTGGCAACGAGGGTTCCGCGGCACTCTAAAGACTAAAGTCTTTAGAGTGCCGCGGAACCCTCGTTGTTTTTGCCATATTGGCTTTGATAACAAAAGCTCAAAGTGTAGAAGCATCTACATTGTTTTCGGCAACGAGGGTTCCGCGGCACTCTAAAGACTAAATGCCTCGGAACCCTCGTTGTTTTTGCCATATTGGCTTTGATAACAAAAGCTCAAAGTGTAGAAGCATCTACATTGTTTTCGGCAACGAGGGTTCCGCGGCACTATATAGACTAAAGTCTTTAGAGTGCCGCGGAACCCTCGTTGTTTTTGCCATATTGGCTTTGATAACAAAAGCTCAAAGTGTAGAAGCATCTACATTGTTTTCGGCAGCGAGGGTTCTTCGGCACTCTAAAGACTAAAGTGCCGCAGAACCCTCGTTGTTTTTGCCATATTGGCTTTGATAACAAAAGCTCAAAGTGTAGAAGCATGTACATTGTTCTTGGCACTCTAAAGACTAAAGTCTTCCGCAGAACCCTCGTTGTTTTTGCCATATTGGCTTTGATAACAAAAGCTCAAAGTGTAGAAGCATCTACATTGTTTTCGGCAACGAGGGTTCTGCGGCACTCTAAAGACTAAAGTCTTTAGAGTGCCGCGGAACCCTCGTTGTTTTTGCCATATTGGCTTTGATAACAAAAGCTCAAAGTGTAGAAGCATCTACATTGTGTTGGCAACGAGGGTTCCGCGGCACTCTAAAGTCTTTAGAGTGCCGCGGAACCCTCGTTGTTTTTGCCATATTGGCTTTGATAACAAAAGCTCAAAGTGTAGAAGCATCTACATTGTTTTCGGCAACGAGGGTTCTTCGGCACTCTAAAGACTAAAGTGCCGCAGAACCCTCGTTGTTTTTGCCATATTGGCTTTGATAACAAAAGCTCAAAGTGTAGAAGCATCTACATTGTTTTCGGCAACGAGGGTTCCGCGGCACTCTAAAGACTAAAGTCTTTAGAGTGCCGCGGAACCCTCGTTGTTTTTGCCATATTGGCTTTGATAACAAAAGCTCAAAGTGTAGAAGCATCTACATTGTTTTCGGCAACGAGGGTTCCGCGGCACTCTAAAGACTAAAGTCTTTACAGTGCCGCGGAACCCTCGTTGTTTTTGCCATATTGGCTTTGATAACAAAAGCTCAAAGTGTAGAAGCATCTACATTGTTTTCGGCAACGAGGGTTCTGCGGCACTCTAAAGACTAAAGTGCCGCAGAACCCTCGTTGTTTTTGCCATATTGGCTTTGATAACAAAAGCTCAAAGTGTAGAAGCATCTACATTGTTTTCGGCAACGAGGGTTCTGCGGCACTCTAAAGACTAAAGTCTTTAGAGTGCCGCGGAACCCTCGTTGTTTTTGCCATATTGGCTTTGATAACAAAAGCTCAAAGTGTAGAAGCATCTACATTGTTTTCGGCAACGAGGGTTCCGCGGCACTCTAAAGACTAAATGTGCCTCGGAACCCTCGTTGTTTTTGCCATATTGGCTTTGATAACAAAAGCTCAAAGTGTAGAAGCATCTACATTGTTTTCGGCAACGAGGGTTCCGCGGCACTATAAAGACTAAAGTCTTTAGAGTGCCCTAACCCTCGTTGTTTTTGCCATATTGGCTTTGATAACAAAAGCTCAAAGTGTAGAAGCATCTACATTGTTTTCGGCAGCGAGGGTTCTTCGGCACTCTAAAGACTAAAGTGCCGCAGAACCCTCGTTGTTTTTGCCATATTGGCTTTGATAACAAAAGCTCAAAGTGTAGAAGCATGTACATTGTTCTTGGCACTCTAAAGACTAAAGTGCCGCAGAACCCTCGTTGTTTTTGCCATATTGGCTTTGATAACAAAAGCTCAAGTGTAGAAGCATCTACATTGTTTTCGGCAACGAGGGTTCTGAGGCACTCTAAAGACTAAAGTGCCGCAGAACCCTCGTTGTTTTTGCCATATTGGCTTTGATAACAAAAGCTCAAAGTGTAGAAGCATCTACATTGTTTTCGGCAACGAGGGTTCTGCGGCACTCTAAAGACTAAAGTGCCACGGAACCCTCGTTGTTTTTGCCATATTGGCTTTGATAACAAAAGCTCAAAGTGTAGAAGCATCTACATTGTTTTCGGCAACGAGGGTTCCGCGGCACTCTAAAGACTAAAGTCTTTAGAGTGCCGCGGAACCCTCGTTGTTTTTGCCATATTGGCTTTGATAACAAAAGCTCAAAGTGTAGAAGCATCTACATTGTTTTCGGCAACGAGGGTTCCGCGGCACTCTAAAGACTAAAGTGCCGCAGAACCCTCGTTGTTTTTGCCATATTGGCTTTGATAACAAAAGCTCAAAGTGTAGAAGCATATACATTTTTTTTCGGCAACGAGGGTTCTGCGGCACTCTAAAGACTAAAAGTGCCGCAGAACCCTCGTTGTTTTTGCCATATTGGCTTTGATAACAAAAGCTCAAAGTGTAGAAGCATCTACATTGTTTTCGGCAACGAGGGTTCTTCGGCACTCTAAAGACTAAAGTGCCGCAGAACCCTCGTTGTTTTTGCCATATTGGCTTTGATAACTAAAGCTCAAAGTTTAGAAGCATCTACAGTTTTTTGGCAACGAGGGTTCCGCTGCACTCTAAAGATTAAAGTCTTTAGAGTGCCGCAGAACCCTCGTTGTTTTTGCCATATTGGCTTTGATAACAAAAGCTCAAGGTGTAGAAGCATCTACATTGTTTTCGGCAACGACGGTTCCGCGGCACTCTAAAGACTGAAATGACTCGGAACCCTCGTTGTTTTTGCCATATTGGCTTTGATAACAAAAGCTCAAAGTGTAGAAGCATCTACATTGTTTTCGGCAACGAGGGTTCCGCGGCACTATAAAGACTAAAGTCTTTAGAGTGCCGTGGAACCCTCGTTGTTTTTGCCATATTGGCTTTGATAACAAAAGCTCAAAGTGTAGAAGCATCTACATTGTTTTCGGCAACGAGGGTTCCGCGGCACTCCAAATACTAAAGTCTTTAGAGTGCCGCGGAACCCTCGTTGTTTTTGCCATATTGGCTTTGATAACAAAAGCTCAAAGTGTAGAAGCATCTACATTGTTTTCGGCAACGAGGGTTCCGCAGCACTCAAAGACTAAAGTCTTTACAGTGTCGCGGAACCCTCGTTGTTTTTGCAATATTGGCTTTGATAACAAAAGCTGAAAGTGTAGAAGCATCTACATTGTTTTCGGCAACGAGGGTTCTTCGGCACTCTAAAGACTAAACTGCCGCAGAAACCTCATTGTTTTTGCCATATTGGCTTTGATAACAAAAGCTCAAAGTGTAGAAGCATTTACATTGTTTTTGGCAACGAGTGTTCCGCGGCTCTCTAAAGACTAAAGTCTTTAGCGTGCCGCGGAACCCTCGTTGTTTTTGCAATATTGGATTTCATAACAAAAGCTCAAAGTGTAGAAGCATCTACATTGTTCTTGGCAACGAGGGTTCCGCGGAACTCCAAATATTAAAGTCTTTAGAGTGCCGCGGAACCCTCGTTGTTTTTGCCATATTGGCTTTGATAACAAAAGCTCAAAGTGTAGAAGCATCTACATTGTTTTCGGCAACGAGGGTCCGGCGGCACTCTAAAGAGAAAAGTGCCCCAGAACCCTCGTTGTTTTTGCCATATTGGCTTTGATAACAAAAGCTCAAAGTGTAGAAGCATCTACATTGTTTTCGGCAACGAGGGTTCCGCGGCACTCTAAAGACTAAAGTGCCGCAGAACCCTCGTTGTTTTTGCCATATTGGCTTTGATAACAAAAGCTCATAGTGTAGAAGCATATACATTGTTTTCGGCAACGAGGGTTCTTCGGCACTCTAAAGACTAAAGTCTTTAGACTGCCGCGGAAAGCTCATTGTTTTTGCCATATTGGCTTTGATAACAAAAGCTCAAAGTGTAGAAGCATCTACATTGTTTTCGGCAACGAGGGTCCTGCGGCACTCTAAAGAGTAAAGTGCCGCAGAACCGTCGTTGTTTTTGCCATATTGGCTTAGATAACAAAAGCTCAAAGTGTAGAAGCATCTACATTGTTTTCGGCAGCGAGGGTTCTTCGGCACTCTAAAGACTAAAGTGCCGCAGAACCCTCGTTGTTTTTGCCATATTGGCTTTGATAACAAAAGCTCAAAGTGTAGAAGCATGTACATTGTTCTTGGCAACGAGGGTTCCGCGGCACTCTAAAGACTAAAGTCTTTAGACTTCCGCGGAACGCTCATTGTTTTTGCCATATTGGCTTTGATAACAAAAGCTCAAAGTGTAGAAGCATCTACATTTTTTCGGAAACGAGGGTTCTTCGGCACTCTAAAGACTAAAGTGCCGCAGAACCCTCGTGGTTTTTGCCATATTGGCTTTGATAACAAAAGCTCATAGTGTAGAAGCATATACATTGTTTTCGGCAACGAGGTTTCTTCGGCACTCTAAAGACTAAAGTGCCGCAGAACCCTCGTTGTTATTGCCATCTTGGCTGTGTTAACAAAAGCTCAAAGTGTTGAAGCATCTACATTTTTTCGGAAACGAGGGTTCTTCGGCACTCTAAATACTAAAGTGCCGCAGAACCCTCGTTGTTTTTGCCATATTGGCTTTGATAACAAAAGCTCATAGTGTAGAAGCATATACATTGTTTTCGTCAACGAGGTTTCTGCGGCACTCTAAAGACTAAAGTGCCGCAGAACCCTCGTGGTTTTTGCCATATTGGCTTTGATAACAAAAGCTCAAAGTGTAGAAGCATCTACATTGTTTTCGGCAACGAGGGTTCTTCGGCACTCTAAAGACTAAAGTGCCCCAGAACCCTCGTTGTTTTTGCCATATTGGCTTTGATAACAAAAGCTCAAAGTGTAGAAGCATGTACATTGTTCTTGGCAACGAGGGTTCCGCGGCACTCTAAAGACTAAAGTCTTTAGACTGCCGCGGAACGCTCATTGTTTTTGCCATGTTGGCTTTGATAACAAAAGCTCAAAGTGTAGAAGCATCTACATTGTTTTCGGCAACGAGGGTTCTTCGGCACTCTAAAGACTAAAGTGCCCCAGAACCATCGTTGTTTTTGCCATATTGGCTTTGATAACAAAAGCTCAAAGTGTAGAAGCATCTACAATGTTCTTGGCAACAAGGGTTCCGTGGCACTCTAAAGACTAAAGTCTTTAGAGTGCCGCGGAACCCTCGTTGTTTTTGCCATATTGGCTTTGATAACAAAAGCTCAAAATGTAGAAGCATCTGCATTGTTTTCGGCAACGAGGGTTCTTCGGTACTCTAAAGACTAAAGTGCCGCAGAACCCTCGTTGCTTTTGCCATATAGGCTTTGAGAACAAAAGCTCAAAGTGTAGAAGCATCTACAGTGTTTTCGGCAACGAGCGTTCCGCGGCTCTCTAAAGACTAAATTCTTTAGAGTGCCGCGGAACCCTCGTTGTTTTTACCATATTGGCTTTGATAACAAAAGCTCAAAGTGTAGAAGCATGTACATTGTTCTTGGCAACGAGGGTTGCGCGGCCCTCTAAAGACTGAATTTAGAGTGCCGCGGAACCCTCGTTGTTTTTGCCATATTGGCTTTCATAACAAAAGCTCAAAGTGTAGAAGCACTGAAAGAACAACAGCTTACGTTACATGTAAATATTTTTATAGTTGTAATTCTCAGGAACCCAAGGTGGTCACAGATTTTGCTGGGCTTTGCATTGCATTTATGGTTTAAACTTGTTTCTTCAACTAAAATCAGAACAGTTCTCCCTTTGTGCAATTTAAGGATATTGGAATCCAACAATAGTAAAAGTAAGTAAAACAAGGGAGGGACTGGAGCATACTGGTTAGAAATAGAGACAGTCGGGATTCCTTGTTTCTATTTCAAGTACCAACAAAGCATGCTGGACAAATCACTGAAATCTTCACCTGTCTGTAAATTAGGCATAATAATTAGAAATTGTCTCACAGGTATGCTGCAAGACTTAATATCTACAAATTCTTGGATGAAAGCTACTGCTAAAAGCACTATTAAAAATAAAGGGAAAACTTGTTGCTATAAAATGACTACCTTTACAAATTTGTTTATTTTCCTTTAGCTAAGAGCTACACTAGTATTTGCAGTTCTCCTTATTCTTCCTTAAAGAGAATACCACCAATACTGACCACTGTGCTGTATTTGTACTATTCAGTATTCAAGTCTCTGCATCACTATATCAAAGTCTACCTTAAAAAAGCAAAGTATGTTTATTTCTTTAAAAAACATTCATGTTTAGAGGGAGAACTAAAAGGGGGAAGTTTGGGAAAGATTGCCTGCTGAAATGAAATTTGTTAGTCTTTAAAGTGCTACAGAACTCTCGTTGTTTTTGCTGTATACAGACTAACATGGCTACCCCTCTGGAGCTCTTCAACTTGGGAGGAGTACAAAATTTAGTTGTATTTTAAGTATTAAATCCTAAAGGTCCTTTTTCTTTTCTTTTAAGTGAATGATCTCATTAATAAAGCATCTCCTGGGCACATGGGTCCCAAAGCACTCTACAAACTTTATCCAGACAAAAATCACCCTTCCACCAAGAAAACGTGGGCTCGTCCAGCATGAAATCAAGTAGTTTTTTTTAGCAATGCACACTGGCACTTAATTTAGGAGATTTATTTAGTATGGGTACTGGAGAATAATGCTCTGACTCTTGTGAAAAGTAGCATGTAAGCTTTCAATAACCACACATGTCCAGGACCTCAGCTTTAAGTCATTGTGTTAAGACATTCAATAAATACTGACTCAAAAACCAAAACCAAAAACAAAAAAAAGATTATTGTATTCAAACCTCAATAGGACTTCCATCCAAGCATTGACTCAGTCTGACCCTCTACAGCATGTTGGGGCTGACCACGCCACAGGCAGGAAGGCCAAACTACATGTGATATTACTTCTAACAGGAAAAAAACAAACATTTCTTTGGTCAATCCTCACCTCTCCATGTTGGCCATATTTGATTTCATACTTCAGTATCAATCCATTAGGGTTTACAGGTTCTGCCCACTTCAGGTAGACTGCATTATCTTCGACTTCCCACGTTACTGTTCCTGGAATGTTATCTGCGCCTTCTACAAAATAATACAAGAGCTCACATACATGCACGAATGCATGAGCAGCACTGCAGCCTGTCTGAGTCTGAGACAATTGCTGGGCCAAGCTACGTGAAGATATTAAAAAACAAAATTCCCAACTCTTCCATAGGAGCTAGAACAGCACAATATACATTGTTCAGATCCCCACAGAGCAAGGAGTGTTTGCAGGAAGGCTTGCTGGAAAGATTAGTATTGCCTGAACAATACTGCTCCAGCTGATGCAGTGCACAGACCTAAAACTATCAGGACAGAGTAAGTAATCGAATACGAAGTACAGGTTGACAAATGTGATATATTAGTGACTGGTTCTTTCTCCACGATACTCCCCATGGCAGTGAGTGAAAATCATTCTAATCTAATGGATGAAGAAGGCCCAAAGTAGCAGCAGCAGGAGTCCACGTCACAAGATGCAGAGACAGAGGCTTGACAGGAAAAACAGACCCAGGTTGGGGTGACGCACAGAGGTCAAAACTTGCCTCGTTGACACTGCTTCTGGATGGTCAGTGTAGGGACAATATCTGCAGTGTGTCCAGTCACAGCTCGTGATGGAGAGACATCAGTGCTCTTTGCCTTATCCCCAGTGCTTTTGTTTTTGGAAATTATTCAGCAGGCTGCCAGGGGCTATGAATACCGCTCCAGTCAAACAAAAAGGGCAACACTTTCAACAATACATGCACCAGGTTCAAAAGCCCACAAGATTATAAAGGCCTTCAATTCAAAGAATCACAGGCTAAGAATTTAGGAATATTTGTTTCCTTTTGCCTGATCTCACAGATTTCCCTACTTACTTGAAATAAATAGTACCTCTGAATTGTACAGACAATGACTGGATCTGGATTATGACAGTGTTTCCTTCTAGAAACAAAGCAAAACCACTACCATTTTGCATCAAAAAAGAAACCAGGCATCTGCCTGAATTGGAAATACAGTGATGAGTTTAATGCTTGCAGCAGAATTGGGGGTAGAAACTTCAGATATACAGACACGGTGCGCTTGGTCCAAAATGGGGTGTTTATGATAAACGTTCAAAGGCTTTTGGCGTATTGGGGTTCCCAGGTGGCACAGAGCGGCACAGTATGACCCACATTCCAGTCCTGGAGGTCTGAGCAGAAATTTGTTACTTGCTCCCTTCCCCCCACCTTCCCAGGTTCACATTGCGAGCAGTCAATTACCCAGGGACCGTTCCCGTTTTTGGGCTGTGTAACTACAGCCAACCATTAGCCATATTCATTGTACAGCTCCGGAGGATCATAGAATATTAGAGTTGGAAGGCACCTCAGGAGGTCATTTAGTTTAACCCCCTGCTCAAAGCAGGACTAACCTTAGCTAAATCATTCCAGCTAGGTAACCCATTCCAGTGCTTCACCACCCTCGTAGTGAAAACCTTTTTTTTAATATTTAACTTAGATTTCCCCATTTTAATTTGAGACCATTGCTTCTCGTTCTGTTATTTACTACTATTGAGAACAGCCTAGCTCCATCCTCCCTGGAACCTTCTTTCAGGTAGTTAAAGGCTGCTATTAAATCCCCTCTCATTCTTCTCTTTTGCAGACTAAACAAAATTAGTTCCCTCAGCCTTTTTTTTTTTTTTTAATAAATTTTGTGCTTCAGCCCCCTAATAATTTGTGTTGCCCTTCGCTGGACTCTCCCTCACCTGTTAACATTCTTTTTGTAGTGGGGTCCAAAACTGGATACAATTCTCCAAATGCGGCCTCACCAATGCCAAACAGAGGGGAATAATTACTTTCCTCGATCTGCTGGCAATGCTCCCCACCATGTTAATAGTTAAATGGGGACTCACTGCCCAGGTACCGTGCACACAGTGGCCTGAGGAAGCCTCTTTGAACTATGCCAGTATTGGTATAGCACTTTGAGAAGCCCCTGCCAAAATTATGTTTTTTTGTTATTGAGATATTTTAAAAAATTAAACACTTAATAACAAAGCTAAGCAACACTAGCTGTTTGTGTTTGCTTAATATTTTTTACACTATAATTTTTTACACACTTAAATTTTTATTTTGTATATTTAGAAACAGTTAAATTTTAATGGAAACTCCTTATTTCTTTTTGTAAATTTGACCAGTTGTTTAGTAATTAAATAATTTAAATTAGATTGCTTTGTTGCCTGCTGCCGCAGCAGTTATTTACAAATAATTGTTTACAGACCAGTCTTTCAGGAAAGGCCCATTTTCCTTCAGAATAGCTGTAAAGGCTCCTGGGGACAAAAACATGGTAGTAGCCACTACCTGACCCCTTTGTGTAATTTGTTTAACTATTAGGTTTCCATGCAATGTGACTGTAGCAAATTATACATAGATTTACTTTATTGAATATTATTAAACCAAAATATTTTAACACTATTACTCTTATACTATTTCCACAACTATTACCCATCAACAATTCCACCACTTCCAACTGTTTAATTGTTTTTAACCCTTCTAGCATTAATTTTTACAAAAGCAACCTTTAACTCCTTTCCTTTTAAAAAATGACTTACTTTTACATTTAATTAATTGTCCCTGTTTGACGGACAGTGGGGCCCTCTTCTCCGTCCAATTGGGGACCAGTGGGGGTATTGGGAACAGTTACGATAAGACAAACTTGGATGTGAGGAAGGCTTCCACCCACCTCTGGCCCCCCCAAGCTTCCCTACCAACTTAATATAGTCCCTAACCATGGTTACTATAAAGGGCCCATCCAACATACCCATATCCATGGCGAGGAGTGGTGATCAGGCACTTCTCTACCCTGGGATCGTTTTCGTGACGTCAGATGTTAAATAATCAAACAGGTTGTCCCAGGAGCGGATTGGGGAGACAGAACCCTTTACTGCCTGCTCGTTGAATATCAATAACTACATAATGAATACAATTATACCCGCTCCTGTTTGTTGTTTGCAGGATTATTGCACAGAACACAGGCACATTACCTTGAAACTTACTAACATTCTTTAAAATATACTGTATGCAAGGGAGGGAAAGAAGATAATGCTGCATTCCCACCAAAGATCTTGAACAGTAGGGAGAATAGTTATTTGTTAATCTCATTGTCCAGCTTTTAACTCTTTACTCTCCTACAAAACTGTGCACTGGTAGGGGATTTCTGATTTCCTTACTCCATATAATCCAATTTCTGTACAGTTCTAACAATGTACCATATTTTTTAGTTGCCACTTTCTGAATAAAAGCAATGGTTTATGCAAAGAGCATTTAGAATGCTATAACCTGAGGTTTCATATGGGAAATTATGCATGGCGTGTTGAGAGAGAAATTTAGGGGCTGGAGTAAACAAACCACAGCAACAAATTCATAACAGCAGATCTGTGTGATAAACTTTGGGGTGATACAACATCCAAAAACATACAAGGACATTTCTTGAGAGGTCTGATAAGTGAGGTTCTAACTGGACGTCCCACCTCTAAATATGTTGGCTATTTTACAGAATGTATAGCCCGTCATGAGAGGCAAATCCCACTGGGCAACTTTTTCTAATTATTTGACTTAATTCTCTCCTTATCTATTTTCAGGGTGTGACTCTGATATCTTGTATTTTTGCTATTATGCTATATGGAAAAAAAATTCAAAATATATAGGATGTGTTTTCTCCTGATTTTGAGCAAACAAAAAGTTGAGTTGTCTCAGTCAGCATTGCCAGGGATTTCTTGAATTCAACGCTGAAAAACACGTACATCCCTCTCTCTCTCTCTCTCACATTTCAAGGGACAAGTGTTGAAAGAGGCTCCTTATCAGTTGTGCAAGAGTCCCTTTCACCAACGCAGCATCATCATCCTTGGCATCTCTACAGCTTAAGGTCTCCAATGCATGCTCCAAGGCAAATTTATAGTGCATGCACTTGAAAACCAACAGCTTTAGAACAAGAGCAAAACCTCAATTGCTTTAGAAGATATAGGGCAAAAAAAATGACTTCAAATCCCATAACAGTTTTTTAAAATGCACGTAGGGTTACACACGCTTGTATTTCACCTATCATACACAACAATCTGGAACCTAGCTGAGACTAATATTCGCCTTTTTCAAGGTAAACAGGATGATCTGACGTTCAGTGCCTTCCAAAAGTCAATTTAAAAGCAAGCAACATGCTTGTAGATCTCAAAATTATGGTCTATTCAAAAGGCAGCAGACACTTAAAGGTATCAGCCAGCTTTTATCTATATCTAAGTAGGTGTTTATACCATGCACCTCACTGTACTTTCTGGGTACCTGAACCTCTCCCGTTTCTCGTTTCAGAAATTACCGTATAAGGCTATTTGGTTTTTTAATAATTTATCTTTGATGCCAGATTAGTTAAAAGTCCCACTAATTTTGGGAGCTTTTTGTAGTCAAAAGATGGAGCTGAACGGAACATGTTCACCCACTGCTGTGTTGTAGTGGTCCGAGTTAAAGGCAAGTACACAAGTGTGAAACAATAGACACCCTGTGCTCCTCTCTGTATAGCTGACAAACAGACCCTTGTCTGCCCTCATTGCAATGTTTTCTGGGAAGAATATTACAAATGACCTTAACTGAGACTGCAATGTATTTAAAATGCACGGGGGCCCCCTAACGGATTTCCTGAGTAACAAGAATTTAAGTTGTTCATGTTTTCCAATGCACTTAGTTTCTTCCACAATACAGGGCTAATAAATTACAGATGCAGCTTTAAAGTTCCATCTGAGTGGGTGAAAGCCCTGCCTGTTGACACCTTTACAGTGCCACGCATCATGGACATTACCTGCAGCACTGGTGCGTATATAGATTATTTCACTCTTTGCTCCATGGATGTGGTGGTTCTCCATCATTGTGAGAGTAACAGCCTTGACATAAATGGCATACTGAGTCCAAGGTTTCAGTCCCTGCAATAAAATCCCAGGGTTGTTCTCTTTGTTGGGGGGCAGATCAACATCCACCATGTTCCACCTACTAGATCCGCCAGCATCTTGCCCATCATATTCTGTCACATTCTTGAATGGTCTGAAATATGAAAAGAAAATGGCACTGATCGTACTTCTACTTCCTCTTAAAAACACCCAAACATTGACAAGGGAATCTCACATCAACCACAGTCCAATGAAACTAATGAAAAAATTTGTTTGCTTTTTATAAAAGAATAAAAAATTCCCAGAGCCTAGATTTGTCTTTTATTTCTAATGGCTATAAAACTAGGCGTTCAGATTTAACTGCAGGATTTAGCCTCTGTAAACCGTCAGGCATCGTGAAGGAGATAAGTACTCATCGCTTACTTCCCCTTCCCACATAAGAAGAGCTGTTGGATAATTTATCAACATCTTCAGTTCAACCACGCCCTTCTAAAGGAGAGAGAATGTGTAACAGAGAAAAAACAGAAACGGTCAGTGATAGACCAATAAGCACTGGAGACACGAAACCTGCTGGGGAATTAACTTATTATTTATAGAGCTCCGTAAGGGTACCTAGCATTATACAATGGGTAGATTAGCCAAACAAATATTCTCTTCCGCATATAATGGAATAATAAAAAGTCCTTATTTCTCCTTCTATAAAATACAACTAGCCACAAAACAATAAAAAATTGCTAGTTGGCTAGTATCTTGTGGTAGAGGTGATAAACCATAAGATCAAATCATATTCACATGTAGCTACAGAAGAAAATGCCATGCATGCAATATAAATGTGCTTAGTTACACAGCTGTAGATTACTGTATAAACTAAAATGTAAACAAGACGTGTTCTAAGAACACTGACTCTCAATTGCCCTAGCTTATTCTCAAAAGCAGACAGTGAATGCTTCTGACTTTATATTCACAGGTTATCTGAGCACAAACTAAAGAGACGTGACTCAGATTAATTACTGACAGTGGTCAAACTTTAGCCTCAAAAATCCAGATCTCGCTACTACTGTGACTGGTAGCTCTGAAGCCAAATCTAGGCTCTGGGAATTTTTTATTCTTTTATAAAAAGCAATGTTCGTTCTTGACATTAGGCAAACACCCAATTGTAATTTGTACATTTGATTGATTTTAAATTGTATTATTGGTACAACTCTATACAAAGGTGTTACTTTTATTTAATGACTATTTAGCATGGACATGTCAACACTGAAGGCACACCATGTTACAGACTCATGGTGACGGGGCAATAAACTTGTTTAGACAATATTGTGGTATTAATAGAACCCCGGCTTCATTTGCTCACAACTTAGCTCCAGGGCATTGCTCACTGTGATTTGTCTCAGGGTATGTCTACACTGACGGCAGCAAAGTCGCCTCTTTCTGGATCAATTGAGTGGTCATTGTAGACCCGCTCAATCGATCAGGAAGTCGGCACAATAAATCCACCCTCTCAAGTGGCGTAGTGCTGTGTCGATGGGAATGTGGTTCCTGTCAGCACAGTGCAGTGAAGACAGCACACAGAAGGGAAGCACAGCAGTCAACAGGAGTTACTCCGTGTAGCTTGCGTAACTCCCGTCGACTGCCACTGAATTTCCAGGTAAATGTAAACCAGGGGTTTGTTACTTCTCTCTCTCTTCAAAGCAGATTCTCAATGCAGCTGACTGATTTAATAGGTTTCTCGTTGGAAGTGTTTCTTTGCTCTCCCTTACTATTACTTCCACAGAGACTGTGGAGCAGCCCTGGACAACAGAGAGAAAATCTGGTCTGAGATTAGAGACAGAATGGAGTAGGGAAAACACAGATTTAGTCCCTTCATGGGTGGTTGATGTACCAAGAATTGCTGGTCAGTGTGGACACAGGCAATAGGTCCTCTCTAAAAAAGTTGCTTAAGTGGCAGATGAAATGGGAACACGGGTCAGAAAAAATTCTTCATTATGGAGGAAAAAGGGAAATGAGCCTAAGTCATAGTTTGGATCCAATCATTTCCAAAAGCACTCGAGTGCAGGGGACAGAGAAGGATTTCAGCTCTGGTTCAGGCCCATCCCTAATACAAAGAGATCTGTATGTGTGGATGTTGGAGGGAAGCTCTACCAGATCTCAACATAAAGTCAGTTCTCCCCTGCACCCTACCCCAATCCACCATCAGCAGCAGCTCTCAATGCAACAGCCTGTCCAGCCTAGATAATCTAAATAACCCAGAACCCAATTAGTTACAACTCAGGTTCCGAACCAGAACTCCAAACTGTGTCTCCAATCCCACCAATGTCATGGCTGGGAGAAGAAAGAGCTCACTGGCACATAAGCACACGTATTATTCAGAGATTCCAATAAATGCAGAAAAGCACCCAGAAAATGGGCAAGCATTTCCTATCACTTGGGATTTTTTCTCATTTGAAATTTCCCCCCTGAATTTTTTTTTGGGGAAGCCAGAAAACAGGCCCTAAACACCTCTCTGTGAAGAGGTACTTTGGTATAGTACGTAGTATCCAAACAGAGCCTTGAAAGGAAGGAGTGCTTGAAGATGAAGTGAGTATGCTGCACAGAATAAAAACTGCCCAAGGGACTTTGCTGACTCACTTTAATCTTTATTCAGCTAATAAGCACAATGGTCAAGAGAGAAAACCTACCCACTGCGCCTGTTAGCTCCCGAATGACATCACTAGTCTCTGGACATGCATACTCATGCCTCTTTGTAGTAAACAGTGAAGCTAATAAGATCTTTGTAATCTGGAGGGCGATACCACTCCCAGGTGAGCTGAATCTGGTTCTTCATGGAGGCATTGGAGACAAAATTCAGAGTGTGGCTTTCACCTACAGCAGAAACAAATGACAGCTGGTAAACGTGGCCAGGTTAGTTCAATTCACATCTTAGTTATTGGGTTTTGTTGCGTTTCTTAATGCTGTATGCTTCAGTGTTGTCTAGTTTAGGGGTCTTGATAGCATCCACCACCTCTGTACTGCAGGAACCTACTATTTGCTACTTTTGTTCTATTTATTCCAAAACCCTTAGAGAGGGTTCAGTAACTTTAGGACACATGGAAACACACGTTATTTTTAAAATGTAACATTTTTTACATGTGTGGTTAGAATGCTGGCAAAAGATGATCAAGATTCTCTCTGGGAATGGAAGTCCTGTTTATCTACAGGACCAGTACAGTAACGCTACAAACTTCCTTCTACTATTCTAAGTTTAAATGCTGAGATTAAGTGAGCAGTCTCCAGGTTAAAAGGAAAGACCAGCTTCTATGGCCCATGCAATCTCTGGCAACTGCAATAGTGCTTTTTGCATTTATTAGGCACTGGGCTGACAACTATTAAACTCATTTCATATAATAGCACAGCCATTTGATGGCAGCAGCTTCCAATCGCTATACTACAAGGGGCTGGATTTGAGCCAGCAACTTAGAGATGAATAGCCATCCAGTCCTGAAACAAAACAGTGCTTTAAAAACGTAATTCTTGGACTGAGAACTTGTATGAAGCGTCAACAGTGAGTGAGTTTTAACATCTTAGTAGAGCGCTCTAAAAAATAAAGAGGTTTTCACCCGCATGTACGCTGGCACTGATGGTGCTGATATCTTTTCAAAGGCAATTTAGCTTTTGTTAATTCTCTCCTTTTTTCCCTTTTGAGAGTCAGAAAGCATTCTGTAATAGTTTTAAGGAGCAGGCAGTGGCTAGCACTGGGCTTCTGGTGGTAGGGACTGGCTGGGCATCTGTAACTCCTCCAGGGCAGTGAGCACTCAGTCTATTGAATGTAAGCACACTCCTTCCTTTGCACAACGACAATCTGCACCATCTGCATTTATGCATCATGCTGAAAGAGACATTCAGCTGCATAGGTGTCCTAGTTTTGTAAACACCGTCCAGCACAAGGGGTTTTACTTATAAACCTGATATGCTTTAATTTACTCATTTCCAACAACACCATAAACAACCTAACAGTCAAAACATATCATCAGCTGTAGGAGTATTGGGGCAAAGCCAGGCCTGCAAGCCCTACTTTCTTTGCAATCTCTATGACTAATTTTTAACCCAGCTATGCACATAACTATTTAAAAGTAGATAATCGCATAAAAAATGAGAGAGCACCCAATGAAATAAATAGGGACCTGGTTTAAAGCAAACCAAAGGAAGGACCGCTTCACACAATGCACAGTCAACCTGTGGAGTTCGGCATGTTGTAGGGTGTAAACTCCCTTATTGGCTGTCACTGAAGTCTATTATCTAAGAAACCTTAGAAAAAGTCCAGTCTTTGTTAGAAAGACCTGCAATAAACTGATATCACACATGCTTGCAAACAACTTTAACCATCACTCAAAACATTTGATATACAATGTTCTACAATACAGCTCAAGTCCTTTTTTAAATTTGGTCAATTGTCCCCGCGGTTGCGTCAGCGGTGGGACATGCCCCTTCCCTCTTGCGGGGGGGGGCATCAGCATCTATACTAAAATTAAAGGAGGAGCTTATTTATTAAGGTCAGACACTAAAGTTAAAGGGATGGTTTCAAAGGTTTGCAGTGTTTCCTCAGTTTAGGTGACATCTTAATATTACAAGAGAGGAAGAGATAAATAAGCCTTTAATGTCTTTAATGCCTTATTGATTAAATTCAACATTTCGTGACAAGGTACAGAGAATACGTGCAAACTATTTTCTATTTTTTGCTTAGTAAATTCATTACAGATTTTGGGGGGAAAATTTTTATTGCTTTAAATAATGTTACTCAATTTAGTTTGTAACCAGCCCTGCAGCATACATCATACATGACTATCTAAACAGTTAAAAGAAAGCTGCGTTCCATTGAAAGATCATGAAGTGATCAAAAAGTGTAAAGAACAGTTTGTTTTTACACAGTATTTGTACCTCCTAAGCTTTAAGAGCAGCAGGGATGTTTATTACTATGAAGTTTCTGTTTACAAAATTATATAAACTCTCTGCAATATCATGGATCATTTTAATCCATCAACCATCTTCTCTCAACTCACCAAATGAAAACTTTCAATGGCCACCAGTAAATTTGGAATCCACTGCAGAAGCATGAAAAACTGATTTTAAAACGTTCCTAATCAATGCTACTGTAGCTTTAAAAGCACAATTACAATTTCAGTCCAATAATATCTATTCCTAAAAACATGGTACAGTATTTTAATCAAATCAAAATGATGCATACTGAAGAAGAGACGTTTTATTAAGCAGAAGAGAAATGACTACATTCTTAAATGTAAATTTAGTAAAGCCAAAAAACATTTGAAACAATTTAACTCCACCCTAAGTATAGTACATTGATCTAAACTCGCTATTTAACAATGTAAAGAGATGTAAAAAACAGTAGGTTTTTCTTCTTGTGGAAACTTTAAACCTATATGCTTTAAAGAACCAAATCTAGTGTGCAGAAAATTAAAGGTAGAAACAAATGATCAGACTTACATTTTAGAGTCATTCTGACTTTAGTTTTAACAATGAAGATTGAATGTTACTAGAAATATGTCAGACTTTCACTTGGTTGTTTATAGAATCCATACTATTCTGTTAACAGCAAAAAACACATTTTTTCCTCTTCCACTGAAGCTAAAACCAGGAGATTTTATCCTTCACTCTTTTCAGCCTTTTTTTCTCCTCCACTTCTGCTAACAATATTTTTTTCTTTAGTTATTTAGTCCAGCTCTTTAGTTGGATTCCTTTTACTTTACAGGAAGAAACACATTTTTCTCCCTTGAAATACTGGTTCTACAATTAAACCAGCAACTACTCATCCTCGTTCCAGAACAGTACCTATGTTCACATTTTAACACATTCTGCTTCATCGTAACAGCATCATCACCATTTCCTAACCCTAAGCTAATGATTCAGATAACCCTTTGTCCTGATTCTGGTATTAAAATGATGTAACATGTGACTTTGCACTTTTTGTTGGTGTTAGCATTGATTAGCTCACTGTTTCTTCCTATGGACACTAATCATAATCAGCTATTGATAACCTGTAAAATATTCCTTCTCTCTTATTTCCAGCATACTGGATTAACATTAATTCCTTGAACACTCAAACATTTTGTATTCAATACCTAAACTGCCCAAAGAATTATGTAACTCACAAACTAATCACATATTCTTATCACAAAGCATATTAGGAGACATTGATGTTCATGCTACACACGTTCAGTGAGTACATTCATCAGGATTTTTTACTACACATCCTGAAATATGGATCCAAAGACGCCAACATGTACTATTGTTAATAAACATTTGAAACGTAAAATGTAGGCTGTATGTATGGAATAATGCTCAAAGCCAAGATAAACAGATTCAGTTACATAGTTATGGGTCCAAAGCAGCAGCATTACACCAGGTATCATGCTAATGGTGCTTTTATTTTGGGTGTCTAATTTTTAAGGCACCCTTTTCAGCTTTTTTTCTCCATTAAAACCCTAAGCGTAAAGAAACTACAGACAAATTTCAATATGCGCAATACTGGTGATCTCACACAGAAAAACAAGGACATTCTAAGATGCATTAGGGTGAAGGGTCTCCCCCAACACCTGGCCATCTTACAAGAGCTACTGCGCACAAAGTTTCTCTCAGTAATGGATTTCTTCGCTCTTCTGACAAAAAGTTGCTATACTGTGAATATGTTTTCTCTGTGTGTTGCTGATCAGAACTTTTCCTTTTAAAGATTTGTTTTTTTTTTTGGTCAGTAAATCTCATCTCTTACTGATCTAATTAATTAATTAATTAATTAAAGAATTTGTTTTTCTTCCTGTTGTAAGGCCTGTGTATTCCTATTTAGGAATGCCGTGCTTGTTTGACCAGAAATGGAAGTGCCTTTTAGCTATGACATTATATATGAAATAAAGAAAAATAAGATTAATCTTCCTTCCACTATTGTGGGTAGAGGAAAGAATATGAAGTGATGCAAACCAACTGTCTGGGGGTCATTTTTTCCCTAACAGCAAACTTCTTTCAGTAATGACTAGTGAAAACAAAGGCCATAAAACTGCAAACTACAAAGTCAACAAAATTAGAGGCAATATTCAGCTAAGACAAGCATCTCAGCTTGTTTTGTCATACTGAAATGCTTGGATCTTCCCCAAAATAAAATATTTCATGCAAGATGTTAACTGAATCATTTTAGCTAGATGGCCCAGCTAGACGGCTAGAAACGGAAAGCGTCTCAGCTCCGGCTCAGTGACAGGCGGGAGAGCAGCATCACCCTCCAAGGGGGGAGAGAGAAAAGAGCAGCCTGAGCTCAGGGCACGCGTTGGCTGGGTCGGAGGAGCCGATTGAGCAGCAGCCTGCATGGACACGAGCAGCTCGCCGCAGACTCACCTTCTGCACGTGCTGCGCACAGACACAGCGCGGCAAAGCAGAGCAAGGCCGACGACGTTCCTCCGGCGCCAGGCCTCATGCCTGCGGTTTTGTAAACGACGGACAAAAATCCCCCATGTCTCTGCCCCCCGCCCCCCAAAAAAGTGCAAAGTTCCCCCCGCCACGCCAAACCGCCGGGAGCCCGCTGGCTGCAGCAAAGCGGGGCGCGGGGTCCCTCGCTCACCGCCGCCGCCCCGCGCAGCAGCACGTGGCTCTGCACAGCACAGCGGGGGCTGGGCGCTAGTTTCGGGGCTAGGGGCCTCTCCTTTCTCCCCCTCCCTGCCCCCGCCGGCAGCCAGGCGCTGGGCGTTAGTACAGACTGGCCGGGACTGGCGCTGACCCTCGCTCTGCCCCTGGCTGCAGGAGGAGGAGCAGAGGCGCAGCCTGGGGCCCAGCCCGGTGTGTGGAGCCGAGGGCGGCTCTGCAGGTGGCGGCGGGTAGAAATGTGTCTCGGTGTCTGGCGCTGGCGGTTGAACGCTCCCCACACGTTAGCTGCTGGCAGCGTTATTTTGGGGTGTCCTTGTTCAAGCCCTCCTGCCTCCCGGGGGAAAGCGCCTTTTGCACCTTCCAAAGCGCCCCACGCCCCTGCTCCCACCTTCCCTCCATCCTGCGGCAGCTGATGCTGAGCGCGGGGCTGTCAGGAGGGGCCCGCCTGTGAGTTGAACTAACGCAGCAGCAATTGGGTCACTTCGCCGCACACGGACGTGCACCCGATGCGGGAGGCCCCTGCTTTTCTGAACTTTTGGAATTTCTGGCCTTTCGGGTTGTGAGTTGTTATACAGCTAACATTCAGCTGATCTGCTGTCATTTTTGCATTGAATAAATAGATTTGAAAACTAGATGTCAGTACTACAGTTTCCATGTTCTACTAAGCTACATTTTGTAAGTGTGCAGACAGGTTTTTCTTAAACCTAGAACATTGCCTGATATTCAGTAGTTAATTAGGCGTGCATAAGTTACCACGTTTGATGCTTGGCCAAAGGGAGTCTCAAGAAACCATATTTTACTCATACTAAGATATTAAAAATATAAAACATCCTGCTGAGCTACATGCTGACCATTTGTCTCTAGGCTGAGACAAGAATGAAAGTGAAATCAGTGGTTCCCAACCTTTTTGGCTGAGAGCCATAGATATGATTGTTATAGCCCTGCAGAGCCACCAGTCTCAGCCAGCAGCCCTCCCGGTCCCCTCCCTGCGAGGCTGCCTCCCTCCTCACTGATTTCCAGTCCCCCTGGCTGCAGCAGGGAAACCACCTGTTCTGTAGCCCCCTGTGCTCCACCTGGGTCCCAAAGCAGTGGCTCCCTTCTGTAGCAGACAGCATGGCAAAGCACTCCCCTGGGTCCCTAGGCGCAAATGTTCCTGCTGGAGCCACAGAGAGAGGAACGCTGATCTCCCGTCCCCTCGGTGCAACAAGGAGCCTAAAACCACCAGCCTTAACCACGCAGCAACATGCCCCGCCTGGGTCCTTAGGTAGCAGCTCCCTTCTGCAGCCAGTGGGAGGGGCGTGGTGGGCCACTTTGAAAGCCCCCATGGGCCACTTTTGGCCCCTGGGCCACAGGTTGGGAAACACTGAGTTAGACAGTCAGGATCCCATGCACTAGTGCTGTCCTGTAATGGGGTGGGGTTGCAAAGACAGTAGGGAGGCATGTTTTTTTCAAGTTTTTGTTTAAATAAAAAATGACTGGTGTATAACCTGCACGCAGTGTTCTTGTAACTGTGTTGGTCCCAGGGTATTAGAGAGAGAAGGTGGGTGAAGTATCTTTACTGGAGCCCAGAATGGAGTGCTTGTGCTAGCAATAGCAGGTAGTTGGGAAATATTTCCCCAGCAGGGCACAACCCCTGAAGTTCACAGACGTTGGTCCAATTTAAGATATTACACTAGAGAGACCACATGGGTAAGGTAAACCTTGCAGAAGTGTTTCCCTGAAACTGATGAGTTAATATGTTCTATGTCCTCATCTTACTAGAGACGTAGCAAAAGGATTGTGGTATGCATTTACTGTTGACATGAAAAACTCACTGTCAAATGGTTTTAGTTATGGTATGTATGCTTTCTAAAGGAGTTCTGCTGCATTAAACAAGGGTGTATATGTGTAGGAGATGGAAAATAAGGAAGGATGTAGCTTTTCCTGATTCAAGTGAATATTTATAGGACTCCCAGGCTTACAGATTAATATATTCAGTTTGCTTCATTGTTCAGTAATACAGCACTGTAAAGGATTTGTTGGATAGACTCTGCTAAAATATGTCTGATTGTAGACAACTCCAGTTCTGTACACTTAACCGTGTATCATGGCTAAGATGTTCAAAAGTGGGTGCCTGAAATTAGGCATCTGTATAAGCAGGCTGTCCTTCAAAGATGCTGAGCTCCTAGCAGTTCCTACTACAGTGAAAGGGAGTGTTGTGTTCTCAGCATTTTGGATAATTGGGCAACTTCTTTAGATGTCTAAGAATTTGGGAACCTAGCTTTAGGCACCCATTTTTGTCTGGGCCTATGTCTAATGGAAAATTTACCATAAAAGCTGAATGTTTATCCATG
>NW_027131912.1:0-31485 GCF_026122565.2 Emydura macquarii macquarii
GAATATGGGGCTCTAGGGTACTGTTTTTGAGGTATAGTGTGTGCTTACCACCCAGTGCTAGCCCCTGTCAAATCCAGGGCACAGGACTCTGGCAATTCCTACATTCCTGGGGAAAACAGGCAAATACTCTTTGAAAAAAAAATGGGGACAAATGTTACATTCAGATCTATGAGAATTCATGAAGGCCTAGATCTGAAATGAATTGTAAGGTCAGGCCCAGAATATGCAGTTCATTATAAATTATACATCCCATCTCAGATATTATCCCCCAAGTTCTAGGTGGCAATAGTGCGGCACAGAGAATTGAGGTAATTTATTTCCACAGCCAGGTTTCTATCTCAAGAGCTCTCGGTGTCTTGATCTCTCTCTCCTCTCTCTTTGCTGCCTGGTTACCCCAAATATGTTTGTGCCTTGCTCTCATAGGCTCCTTTGCAAATCCCAGCCTTCATTTTGCTGAAATTCAAGAGAAGTAAAGGTCTTGTAAATTAACAACATGGGCACAGAGCCAGGAATACCAAGGGCTTTAGGCACCTAAAGAGGGAAAAAGGTGCTCTTATAAATCCCAATGGCATCTAAGCGGATTTGGCGCCCAACTCCCATTGAATGACCATGGACCTTAGCTAACTGATTCACTTAGGAGCTCTGAGAAATCACACTAGGCACCTGTCTCCTTTTTTAGGTTTCTAAATCCCTTTACAACCCTGGCCCACAGATAACCTAGGAGCTGCGCTGGAATCAGAAAACCCCGTGGGAGATCCTAGGGCCTCTGTGCTCTGCAGGTGGTCAAACTAGAGGATCACAATGCTCCCTGTTGGCTTTAATATTAATGACTCTATAATTTTTTGCCTCTGGGCATTCTGCTTCTGAGCTGTGCCAGGCCCTGGGGAATGAGTCCCACAAGCCCTTAGGAAATAGACACGGATAAATCTCCTTCCAACGCTGTCGATCCTTTGATATCAATTTTGCTCAAAGCCAGCTCCACACAGCTCAGCTGCAGAGAGCACAGGTTTGTATCTAGTTCTGTCAGGTCCGTGTCGCAGTGACAGGTGAAAGGATTACATAGCTGAGATTTTGGCGCCTAGACACTGCTAGATTGATGGACAATAACCAAAGAATACTGGTGCTGGATGACTGACTGCACTGCATGTCTGGAGAAACTCCACAAAGACCAGTACTGTAAATTTGCTATTTCAGCTAAATATGGTTGGTGGTTGACAGACGGGGGAAATAGAAGAACATAACGAATAAGTAAAACTGAAACATTTTAAGGGTTTTCCTATCAATTGTTCAAATGTCTGGAGCTGGTTCAAAACCCCTCCCCCCCCAGAAACCGCCTAATGTAAATTTGATTTTTTCATAGAAATCCCAAAACTTATCATTTTCAGTGTTAAGATGCAAAATGCTTCTGGTGAAAACTTCAATTTCTTTAGCTCTAAACCCAAAACTGGGTTTTTGGTTTTCCTACAAAACATCAGACATATTCAAGAACAGCCGATCGATTCTGATGTGGTCTTCTTCTGAAACACATACACGTACACACACAAAATCAACCAAAAATTTCCAACCAGACTTAAAGTATAAACCAAGGTGGAGAAAATTAATTTTGACGAATAGGTTCATATCCTCTAAAGATATGCTCTAGTTCAAAGAAGATTTATTTCAGGAAGTTCTACAGTCTGCGTTATACAGGAGGTCAGCCGAGATGATCACCATGGTCCCTTCTGACCTTGGAATCTCTGAATCGTAATTTCAAACCCATTCATTCTATTGCATTGTTTTTTTGCCTGTGTTTCAGCAGTAATATGTTTCATGCAGAACAGCACCTTTAAAACCAGGATCATAGCTGAACCAAGCACCCAGACTTCTCTCTCCTGACCATACCCATGGACATGTGGGAGTCAATAGCACTAGAATCCAGATCTCCTGATGTACCACTAAGTCCAATGCCGTCAGCTGAGCACAAGGGCTGTAAAACGGTGCACAAAGCACACACAGGGTAAGACACGGCTCATCACCCCCCAGAGTTTCCAGTGCAAGTAGATGAGGCACAGAAAGGGGACACAGAGGCCCAGGGAGGGGAAGTGACTGGCCCAAGGTCATGCAGCAGGTCACTGGCAGAGCCCAAGTCTCCTGCCTGCCGCTGACCTGCAAAGCACGGACATAAAGTCAGAGAGGTAAATGCCAGCAGTAATGGAGGGATGCTCCCTGTCCATCACTGCACACAGATGGCAGTGCAGCTGGGATTTGGTGCCATAAATCAGTCTATAAGCACGTAGCAGCCTGTCTATGCTCAGAGCTGGGTGTGGACTCATGACAGACAAGCTGCCACTTAGGATGCTGGGTGAGGCAATGTCTTATCCTTGGGAAGGGGCGATCAGACAGTGGTGGGGTTTCTGATATTTCAGGCCACAGATACACTTGGAGCTGTGGCTGTGATTCCTTGCCCACAGGCTAGCAGCCTCAGGTTCATACCCCTGTGTCCAGGAGAGTTTTCCCTAGTGTGATAATGCACCAGAATAATGCTCTGATCATCAGAAGCGAGGAGTCCTTTCTACTCCGAGTCCGTGGAAGTGAGAATTGTTCTGCTACATTGACATTCACAGAGACTATCACGGCCATTCCCTCTGTCATTCTAGTCCTGACTTTTGCCCTTCTCCTTCCCTCCACAGGCAGGAGACAATACACTGAGAAGGATAATGCAGAACCGAACAACTGTGACTGAGTTCCTTCTCTTGGGATTCTCTGACGTTCAGGAGCTGCAGATTTTGCACTTTGTGTTTTTTCTAGTGATTTACCTGGCAGCCCTCGTGGGGAACCTTCTCATCATCACAGCCATAGCTCTCAACCACAACCTTCCCACCCCCATGTACTTCTTCCTGATGAATCTGTCCATCATAGACCTCGGCTCCATCTCTGTCCCTGTCCCCAAATCCATGGCTAACTCCCTAACCAACACCAGGTCCATTTCTTACTCTGGATGCGTCGCCAAGTCTTTCTCCTTTTCTTCTTCGCTTCAGCAGATATCGCCTTACTCACCGTCATGGCGTACAACTGCTACGTCGCCATCTGCCAACCACTGCACTATGAGACTAAAATGAACAGGAGAGCTTGTGTCCAAATGGCGGCCAATGCCTGGATCAGTGGGATTATCAATTCTGCACTGAACACCGGGAACACGTTCACATTGACCTTCTGTGGGGGTAACACAGTGGACCAGTTCTTCTGTGAAATACCCCAGCTGCTCAAGCTAGCCTGCCCTGACACGTACCTCGGTGAAGTTGGGTTTCTTGTATTTGGTGTGTGCTTAGCCCTCGGCTGCTTTGTTTTTATCATTGTGTCATATGTTCAGATCTTCACTACGGTGCTGAGAATCCCCTCTGAGCAGGGCCGGCATAAAGCCTTCTCCACTTGCCTCCCTCACCTCACTGTGATTTCCTTATTACTTTGCACTGCTATTTTTGCCTACCTGAAGCCCACCTCCAGCTCTCCATCAGGGCTGGATCTCATGGTGGCTGTTCTCTATTCCGTGGTCCCTCCGATGATGAATCCCATCATCTACAGCATGAGGAACAGGGAGATCAAAGCTGCCTTGTGGAAAATGACTGGACTGAGACTATTCACCAAGAATAAAATGGCTGCCTTTCTCCCATCACCATGGTCTCATTCTATGTTTCTTTATATATGAAAGCAACTGATGATATTATTTTCCGCAATCGAACATAACATGAAATCTGTTTATGAACACTGGGGTATTTACACTGGCATGTATCTAGAGAAACACCACTGCAGTCAATGGAGTTAATGTAGAGTTACACCAATGTAAGTTAAATATCTATCTACCATAAATCACAATCAGAACTCTGTCATTAGGACACAAGGAGATAGTTCGCTCTTATCTATGTGCCTGTCTATCTAGTAGCATTTAGGTTTTCTGTGTTGTGAAGAGCAATGCACAAAGATGGTGCTCAAAAAATATAATTCACAGCAGCAAGCAAATTCTCGATTCTTTTTAGATTGGATGTGACTAAATTTGCGCTGGATGGTACATGCAGTTCCAGATCAGTGCGTGTAATGGTACTTTTCCATTTACAGCAAGGTTAGAATGAAATTACCCCCGACAAGTAACTTACACCAGTGACCAGAAGCTTTTAGCCAAGATGTCCTCTGTGTTAACTAAGAGCTGGGAGAAATCCGACAGGTGCAGAAGAGCACATGGTTTGGACAGAGACCAAAGACAAAATTGTCTTCATAAGAACATAGTGTTCAAACTTGTTTATACAATAGTAAAAATCAAGACTGCCTCCTCTAAACTCAGTGGCCTTACTACCGGGTTATACCAGTGTAAATGAGAACAGAACCTATCCCTCCACATACACATCTATCTGTCTATCTCAGATATGTATGCAGTCACTGTCATGCTACCAGGGAGCCTAGCATGTAAAATCAGTAGCTAAAGTGGAGTCCTTAGTGGACTTCATGGAGTATCCGTCTCTTCTCCTACTTCAGGATAAAAAATCTACTTGGGGTATGAGAGGCTCTTTTGTTTGCTTGCATTCATCTTCCTATATTTTGTCTTGTTTATTGATTTGTTTGTTGCTTTGTTTTCTTTTTCTAGATTTGTTTAGCTTTGGGGAGGCTTGGGTAAGTTTGATTAGATGGCAGTGTCTTTCTTTCTTTGGTCAGAGAGTGCGGAAGTTTTGCTTTCCACAAGGATGAAAGAGCAGAAAAGAGTTTCTGTAAGTGTCATGATGGCTGCATTCTTCTGTAGGTGATTATTTTAATGCAGCTGGGTTTTGATCATGTTATTAATGATTTGTTAGGGCATCTGGAGCCTTGAAAAGGCATATTTTAAAATATATTTATCTAAATAAATAAATAAAAATACTATGACACTCTTGCTATGATGTAAAGGGATTTGTGAAGAAAATTGTGTTGCCTTGCTTCCTGCTGATAATCTGTCCTTTGATAACGAGGTCAAATTTTTGATCCCATTGAGATGTTTGGTGTGATGGGCATGGAGTTGCTATGCAATATTTTCTCTTTTTTGGTTGGGTTTTTTTGTTTGTTTGTTTGCATGTTTTTGTTTTGTTTTGTTGTTCCTTCTGCGGCAAATAGGGGAGAAGGCTATCTGGTCAACAACTCAGAACCAGTCACAGCTCCAGAGGGAAGAACTGCAGGCAGCAAACCCAGTTAGACCTGTTGGGAAACCACAGCTGATGCATAGAGGACTGTGGCCCGGGACCCATTTTGAGAGGGAGAGAATCGCATGATTCGACCCTAAGCAAAGGGCAGGCACAAGGCCAAGAAGTGAAGGGTGCACTCAGAGATACCAGAAGGGGGCAGAGATGCAGCAAGCCCTATAATTATAACTGTTGGGATTTACACATTCACAGCAAAGGCAGCTGGATTTGACTAATGGCCACCCATCCGCACAAGGTTCTGAATGTGTCTAAAGGTACTCTGGATCACAGACGTTGGTTGTTGTTGTTATTATATTAATGATTAATTATTGATATTATCATACCATGTTTGGGCATGGGAGTATATTCTAAATATGTGCTGGATAAAAGCAAAGCTGTTTTGAGTGGTTACATTTTAACATGCTCTGTTTCCCTTTCCTGGTTGGATACACTGATGCATTATAAACGAGTTTCCTAAAAATGAAGGGGGAGCTCCTCACTTGGTCCAAATCATCAGTGCTTCTTGTCCAAACCCAGCGATTATGAATTTAAAATTCAACTCCTTTGAATATTCTGAACTAGGGCACTGATCTGGAAAAACTCTTAAACAAGTACCTAACTTTAATCATATGAGTAGTCCCATGGAAGGCTTAAATTTACATGCTAAAATGCTTCTTTGGTTGAGAGTGTATGAATGAGCTATTCAGCTGGGCCTAGAATGCATCTCCTCTTCATTTTCTGAGGAGTTCAGCAACTCCCTTATGTTTCTTTGAAAATCCTATCCCAGTTGCATCAAGTTCACTTTTCCATTAACATTAATGTCTGCTTTGCTGGAGTATTCAGGGAATGTACATACAAAGGGCTCATCCATTCAACTGGTTTAAATGTAAATAAATGTAAAATGACTATTCACAGAAAGATGTTTTTCCTGCATTCATTCAGTGCTTCAAACGCTAGAGTGTAGAAACTCACTCAATCTTCTGGTAGATGTAAATAAAGGTGCAGCTCACAAATGTTGTATCTTGTAATGCTGTGCTATGTATTTCAGTAAATACCAATGTCCATTGATCGCCTATCAGCTCAAACGCCTGCCTGCACAACTCACATGTCTAGAAGTTAGGCCTCATTAAAACCATCAAGGTCCTGACTTGCTCCTCTTCTGTTGGTGGAGGAAGGAATGAATGCGCAATGTTCTGATGATGAATGAAAAGGGGAGAGGTCTACAGTAGGGTTGGGCCCTTTGACACCAGACGGGATTTGACTCACCAAGTGCTACAGCACCCGTTGTACCACCCTTTGGTAGAGAGAGGAACTGTTCGGCTGTTCTTTGTGGCCTCATTCAAGCATTAGGATTTGGAGACCTGGGTATGTCTGTTACTTTACACACCAAACTGATAAGGGGAATAGAGAGAGAGAGAGAGAGAGAGAGATCAACACTGAGAAGGGCTGGCTTGGAGAGAGCATGCAGTGTGACTGCCCATGTCATCGGTGCTGGTTAGATCCTTAAGGTGGAGATTTTCATAGATTTTGAAGCCAGAAGGACCATTCTGATCACCTAATCTGACTCCTACGTAGGACAGACAAAACAACTTCCCCCAAAATAGTTCCTAAAGCAGATCTTTTAGAGACGTACAATCGTGATTAAAAATGGCCACCTTATTTCAAGTGGAATTTGTCTACCTTCAACTTCTAGTCATTGGATCATATTATACCTTTCTCTGCTAGATTGAAGAGCCCATTATCAAATAGTTGTTCCCTATGTAGATATGTGTACCCAAAGCTTTCTCTTTATTAAGCTGAATCAATTGAACTCCTTGAGTCTATCACTATAAGATATGTTTTCTAGTCCTTTAAGCTTTCAAATGGCTCTTCTCTGAGCTTTTTCTAGTTTATAAACATCCTTTTTGAACTGTGGGCACCAGACCTGGACACAATATTCCAGAGACGTTTCCTCTGTAGACTCTGTACAGCACACAATGATTTTCAGGATTCTGGTCATTTTATAATGCTGATGAACCTTAGACACTCAGAAGGGATTTAACTCAAACTGGGGAAAAGGGCATCCCAGGATTTCGTTGGTTTCAAAGTTCTCAAGAGCTTGACAAATTAAGATGCTGTGGGTTAAGAAATCCCTCTCCTCCTTGCTTCTCTGCCACATTGTCCTTGAGTAGAAGGCCAGAGTAACCACAGCATAGGCGGAGCTCTGGAGGAGCATGGGTAAGCAGCCGTGAGTCTCAAACACACTGGTTTAATGGTCAAGGATAGAAGGACTGTGGGCTCCCAGGGACAAAGAAAGAGCATCATTCAAGAAATCTGAGCCTGTGTCCTAGAGCCCCAGAGGGAGAACTATGACAAGACTCTACCCAGACACAGTAACCTTGGAAGTATCTGGGATCCTCTCTCCTCCCCCCCCTTTGTTCCTTCCCCTTTTTTCTCCTGAACCGTTCTCTTTGCCTTCCTTTGCTTCCCTCCTGCCTTTTTTCATCCTATCTGGAAAGCTTTCCAATGTGCAGTTCCTGCAGTCTTAATGTTAGTTAATCAGTGGGTGTTTAACATGGGAGACACACTGGATACGTCAACACTGCAATGTAAGGCCAGGTTCAGTAGAAATTGAGTCAGCAGAGCTTGGGGTTGAGTGTCTACACTAACGGCGCATCCTCCCTTGCAAATTTTTGTACCCAGGCTTCAACCTAGGTCTCCAGCATCCATCCCGCTGTACATAGGCCTCCATCCAACCAGCCATATCCCAAACTTCCTAACTCCCTCTTGAAATATGGCTGCTCTAGCCCTTTGTTCATGGTGCAATGTGGGAAAACTTGACCGCGTGCCCGTGTCATAGGAAGTTTGAGCAGCCAGCACCCTCCTGTGCCACCATGTGCGTCGGCATGCTCCCAGAAACTGAAGCCAGCCACATGGAGGTGTCGCCATTTGAAGAACTTCGCTCATGTGGGTTTTCACTCCAGTGTCAGGAAATGAGCCGAGCTTCTGTGAGCTGCTGATGGATGTTCCAGCAGCTTTTTCTGATCCACTGAAGCCCCCTGATAAAGCTCATGATGGAGCAGGAGAAGGACACAGACATGGCAGACTTGCACATGACATTCGGTTGGTTAAGCACAGGAATAAATTGCCTAGGGTGGTTGTGGAATCTCCATCATTGGAATTTTTTAAGAGCAGGTTTGAATGGTCTAGGTAATACACAGTCCTGCCTTGAGTGCAGGGCACTGGACTAGATGACCTCTCGAGATCCCTTCGAGTCGTACATTTCTTTGATTCTATGTGGCCATAAACCTGACCCTCGTCACACTAGTGCGTCACTCCACTCTTAGCTTCATTCCTGCTCTGCAGCAACTTGGTAGGCCAGCATTAATGCAGAAATAGGACCTCTGTTGAGTTAATATGATAGTCACCATCTTGGCTGACACCTTGTGGTTGCACCAGGGACCTCCAGAGCTAAGGGCATGAGTCCTTGCAGCTTGAGATAAACTGCCAGGCTCCCTGGTAGGGGTCTGACAGACTCACAGGATTGGGGGTTTGAGTGCAGAGGGGATTCATAACACAGAGAACAGTGGGTGACATTTGGTACATGTGACTCTGTGAGGCTGCTTTATCTGAACTGGAATCACCTCCCTCAGCCTCCGGACAGGCCTCACAGACATTTGCACTAATCTGACATCACTGATATTGCAATTTATTCTCAGGCACACATGGTCACTCGGATTCTCACACTCCAGAATGTACGTCTAACCCAGGCTGACCCAGCGTGCCTCCTTGTCCCCCTCTAGTGGTCAGACCTTGTATAGCATCTTATGAGTCTGCTATTGCCTCCATATGTGTCACTTAGTGCTTGTAGCACCAGCAGCATGGGGTAATGCTTGAAAATCTACAGGGCCTGTGTTTAGCCCCTACAAACCTTCCGTCAAGGGACATTGAGAGAAAGACATATTTAACCATCTTAACGCATTACAAATTATCTTCCAGATTGTAATTATTATCCCCATTTAACAGATGATAAACTGAGGAATGCAGAGATGAAGTGACTGAACAAAGTCAGAGAAATTGTTGGGATTGGAACTTGGGATGTCCTGGCCCCTAGTCCTTTAATCATCAACATCCTCAAAATACTTTAGAACCAGGGAAATGTCAGTTACAACATAAGGAAGTTGAAGAAGTGAGGAAAGAATATTACAGATGAATAGGAATTACTCTATGCAACAACTCGACTCAAAACATTTGACCAAAGCCATTAATATATGGGTGATGCCAGTAACATGGTGCAGTGCCAGAGGGATTAAGTGGAATCAAAGGAGAAGGAAAGAAAAGGCTATCTAAACAAGAAAGCTCTTAGTGACACACAGAGTATTAAATATCAGTCAAGACACAGATAGGATGTAAATTCAGTGATGTGATGAAGGAAAAGATCCGCTATCTCTGGAAGCAGCAATTGACAATGAAGAAAATAACATCAAAGTACAGCCAACGTAAAAGATTATCTGGAAGCAATGAGTGAATCTGCATCCCAGCCCAAAAAATCATAAAAGAAGGAGAAAGCACATCGCCAAAAAAATTCTTGAAAGAGTTACACAGAAATCAGTGCATGGACAGTGATGGAGAGAGAGATTGAGGCCGTTAATGATAGAAGATTAACAGGCTCATTTGAAATCAAATTAACCATATGGTGTTTGGTGTTACAGCCCCTGAATCAAAAGCACCCTAAAGAATGAAGAGGCAAAGATTTTATAGGCTCTGGCAATTGTCACAGACCAAACGATGGAGGCCAACAGGTTGGACATGGTTGTTGTAGACAAACAGGACCATGTTAATTGATATTGCCAGACAAGCAGACAGAAGCATGAAAAAAAACCCGAGAAGATGGCAAAGTTTGAAGAACTCTGCCACAAAGTGCAACAACTATGGGAACCTAGAAAAAGGACAATCTGGCAATTACTGGAGCCCCTGGAGAGACCCCTAAGGGTAGGAATGAGCTGATCAAGAACACGTTAGGAATGCAAGACATCATGGTCAGTGACCTCCAGCCAACAGTGTTCTTCGGCACTGTGATAATTTTGAGGGTAGTCAAAGCAGAACGAGGATATTTGAGCAACTAAAATGCAGACAAGAGAGGCACAGGGTGGGAAGGGAAACAGGGAACATCAGTTGAAGAGACTTGACTCCTCTGTTACATAGGCCAGAGAACTTTCCCTAGAATAATTCCTAGAGCAGAGCTTTAGGAAAAAAAAAAGATGTATCATGATTTAACAATTGTCAGTGATGGAGAATTCACCATGACCTGGTGCAAATTGTTCCAATGGGAGTTGGGTACCTAACTCCATGAGAACACCTTAAATACCCCGTTTACACTAAGTTCCTAAAATGTTTAAAGGTGACTCACTTCACACAGATACAGGTGTAGCCCATGATACAATGAGGTTCTTTGTCCCTGTCTGTTGGCTAGAACATAGCAAGAGTATATCTGCCACAGGCTTTCAATGTATGGCTCTGGGCTTTTATCTCAGCTAATAGACACTCATGTTTTTCTGTTGAGAGGTTATCCGTTCAACCCTTGTAGATGTCCCTCTCAAACTTAGCCTAAGAGCTGCAGCAGCCTCGGGAGTCTCTGAGGTCTATATGAGGGAGTGGTAGGTAATGCCCCATCTTCACTGCCTTCTGCTCAAGTTCTCCCACTAAATACTTGTATGGCCCCAGACGCCACGGTTCCCAAGTGCCCAGCAATCCTTAACATGCTTAACCTCTCCCAATTCCAGCAGTGTAAGGAAATAGTGTAATTAATCCTATTTAAAAGAGGCAGAACAGAGGCAGGAGAGTAGGTGGGAGTTATCCCAAGTCACAAAGGTTGTCTGTGGCAGAGCAAAAACTGAACACATCTTCCCAGAGTCCAAGACCAACACTCTTCCTTCAAATCCATCCCCTCCAACTATTCATAGTAACTGAACACCATCCGTTATGGTCAAGTTTGGATCTTATCCAAAATACCACGCTGCCAGCCAATCGTTTAGTAACTAAAACTAAAGGTTTATTATAAAAAAGAAAGAAACAAACTATAAGAGAAATGTTAAAGGATTAAAGCAATCAGACACATACAAATGATGTGAAAGTCCATATACATCAGGTTTCTAATAGAATTGTGGAGTTTGCAGGCTTGTATGGTCCCTCTGGTATAGATCCAGTACCTGGATGGGTCTCAGTCCTTTGTTTCACAGCTTCAGTTCAGCTGTAGATGAGCTGATCTAGAGGTAGGTGAAGACTGAAGACAGAAGACAGACTAAAGACAAAATGGATGCAGTGCAGCTGCCTTTTATGTCCTTTGGCCTTTGCCATGCTGCTTGTGGAAATTTACAAGAATAAAATGGAGTCCAGAGTCATATGAGTAAATCCTGGTGACTCATCAGGTACATCCCTGGTTTCTCCCCCTGGGCCCATTATACCTATGAATTTCTTTAATGGGCCATTAAGAAGGCTAGTGCTGCATCCATCCTGTCTGGGGTGTCGCCCAGACACAGCAGAGTTTGAAATACAGATATATCAAAGATATCCATAACTTCCATGACACATATAACACATGAACATAAACATCATCATCTTACTTAGCACATTATAGCCTTTCTAACAGTACCTAGCATGGCATATCTCACATGAATTCCTATGATTTTGACATATTGATGTTAAACAACATAATAAATGCCCCCCCCCCCCCCAATCTAGCCAGCGTGACAGAGGGCACAGTGTTTAACTGAGAAAAACTAAGAAAATTCCCCAATAAAGTTTGTTAGCTACCATGAATAAAAATGAATGTGATATCAGTCATTTGGAGGGAAAAAAGGGAGAATTAGAAAAAGGCCTTATTTATAATAGATATTTTTGTTCAAAGGCAGGGATTTTTTAAGTACGCAAAATGGACCAGCAGAACTTCACCACGACAGTGACTGAATTTGTCCTCTTGGGTCTCACCCAGAGCTGGGAACTAGAGCATTTTTTCTTCATCATCTTCTTCATAGTATACGTGGCCACCTGTTTGGTAAATTTCACCATCATCATCACGGTGATCGCAGACCATCGGCTCCACACCCCCATGTACTTCCTGCCAGCCAACCTGGCTTTCCTAGATGTCAGCGACTCATCAGTCAATACCCCTAGATTGCTTTGGGGTCTCCTCTCCCAACGCAAATCCATCTCCAGATGTTCTCTTTTCACTGCATAGGGGGCACGATGGTATTTTTCCTTGTGGGGATGGCAATTGATCAGTACGTGGTCATTTATAAACCACTGAGATACTTGATTATCATGAACCAGGGTGTTTGTGTGGGGATAGTGGCGCTGGCATGGCATGGCTGAGTGGATTGGCTCACTCTGCTGTTCAGATTGGACTGATCCTCCAGCTACCGTACTGTGGGCTGAACATCCTGGACAATTTCTACTGTGATGTCAAAAAGATCATCAAAGTGGCCTGCACTGATACCCATGTGGTCGAGCTGCAGATGGTCTTGAATGGCGGAGTGCTCCTCGTAGTTGTATTCATCATTCTGCTGATCTCCTACGCCGTCATCTTAGTCAAGATCAGGACCCACATCACGGATGGGAAGCGCAAGCCTCTGTCCACCTGTGGAACACGGATCACCGTAGTGTGTTTAATATTCAGACCCACCATTTTCATCTATGCTCGGCCTTTCAAGAAGTTTGCCCTGGATAAGGTGGTGTCCATCATTTACACAGTGATCACCCCCGTGCTGAACTCAATGATCTACACGCTGAGAAACGCTGAGATGAAAAAGGCAATCAAGAGACTCGTGAGCAGAATCCTGTTCTCAGGGAGGAAACTAAAGACATAATTTATTTTTGAGAGATCATTTCTATAAGAAACCAGACCTCAACTTACCAGAGAGGGGATGCATACGCCACGTGAACTGTGTATTCCATCGAAAGAGGTCACATCCTACACACTCATGAAACTTCGCGTCCCTAAATAAGTTACAGACCAAGGGCCAAAATCCCCTTTGAAGTCTGTGCAGCCAGCTGATGTAAATCAGCATAGCTCCATTAGACCAGATGGATCATATTCCTAGCCGGTGTAAATCAACGTACAGTTGTTGTATTGCAGCCAGTAGACCAAATCCCCAGCTGTAAACCTGCCCGGCTCCATTGGAGTCAATGGCTGAGATTCCCCATTGATGCTATTCAGTGTGTTCTGTAAATATTTCACATCAGGTGAGGATATGACCTGGAGAGTTTCTGGTAAAAGAATTTCCTATGAATGATTTCAAACCCTGGAGAAGAAATCACAAAGATCATAATCTTCTTCTGAGGAGAAAAATACTGAAAAAAATTATGTAACATAAATAATTCTTAACTGGTCTGAAGTTTCTATTATAGAATGTTCCTCTAAATTAATTGGATATTCTAATATTTTACAGCTTCTACTTTTCTGTCTTATACAAATATACGGCTTATTTGTATTTCCCGTAGGACAAGTCAGCAATATGTTTTAATAAAATTCAGTGTTTCCTTTTACCGAGAATTAAGGGGGTTGGATTGTTTGTTTATTTTAATAGATAGATCCATTTATATTTATATATTTATAGGTTCAACTAACGTTGTCTTTGATTGTCAATTCCTGAAATAAAAATGTATTTATAAACATCTCAAATGATATTTACTTTACTTATTAGGAGAAGAACGACATGAAAGAACCAGATAACCGTCTCCATGAGATAGAACTGTTGCCCACGATTTTCAGTCTTTCCATTTTAGATACTTATAAGGTATCCATAACAGAGTATCTGAGTGCCTCACAACCCTTAGTCCTCACAACACCCGTGTGTGATAGGAAAGTGCCAGTGTCCCTCTTCTGCAGAAGGGGAACTGAGGAAGAAAGAGATTAATTGACTTGCCCAAAGTCACAGAAGAAGTCCCTTGAGCATGAGGGAAATGAACCCAAGTTCTTGACAGTACCAGGGAGCAGCGGGAAGATGGTGAGTCTCTTCTATGTGGTGGGGACACCACTGGTCAACCCACTGATCTGCAGCTTATGAACAAGGAGATGAAGGAGGGTCTGAGGAGGACACTATTGGGGGAGCTATAGGGGGTTCTGCTCTGGCCCTGGTCTGCAACTGCAGGGACAGGCGCTTCAGGGGATCATAGAATCAGAATCACAGACTATTAGGGTTGGAAGGGATCTCAGGAGGTCATCTAGTCCAATCCCTGCTCGAAGCAGGACCGCCTGCAATTAAATCATCCCAGCCAGGGCTTTGTCAGGCTGGGCCTTTAAAACCTGTACGGATGGAGATTCCACCACATCTCTCATGTTGTCAGATGTTGGCTGTGCATGTGTTCTTCTCATCCTCAGCCCCACTCCATCCAGCCCCCCAAGCCAGGCCCTCTCACCCCCACTCTGTCCAGCCCCCCAAACCAAACCCTTCACTCCCACTTCATCTAGTCACCCCCACCCTGGCCCCCTCAACCCCAGTCCATCAAGCCCCCTCCCCACAAGCCAGGCCCCTCACCTACAGTCTCTGTAGCCCCCACATCCAGGACCCTCACCCCAATTCCGTAATGCCCCCTGAGACGGGCTCCTCATGCCCAGCCCATCCACTCCTCTTCCAGCAAGGCCCTTGAACCCCGCTTCATCCAGCCCCCCCAACCTGGCACCCCACCCCCACTCCATCCAGCCTCCCACAACCAGGCCCCTCACCTCCAGTCTATGAAACTCCCCCCAGATACGCTGCTCACCCTCACAACCTCCATCCCTGTAGCCAGGTCCCAGCCCCCCAGCCTGGCCCATCACCCCAACTTCATGCAGCCCCCCAGCCTGGCCTGTTAATCCACTCCATTCACCCCACCCAGCCCGGCCTCTCTCCACCACCCCAGCTGGAGATTATCCTATTTATTTTGGGGCAAACTGGAAAAGCTGGATTTTAAGTGGCCAATCTTTCCAGTTTTCATCCTCGTCCACAGCTGGGGCTAGCGCCCCACCAGAGCGGGGACAGGGCCCAGACAGGTGAGCAACTTGGCCTAGAGAAACAGGGAAGTGTACGACCTTCTAGTTAATTAATAAGAATGCTTAATGATGTGCCGGCTGAGTACAGGACCCACACGATGGAGCCCCAGATGGGGTTTTGCCCTTTCCTTGGCTTGGCAAAGGAGATGCACATCATCCCCCCACAACACAAAAGCTACACTTGGCCTGTGTTCACAAAAGCATCTTCTCCCTTCGACTCTGTGTATGCAGCATGGATGAGATGCAGCCAGCTCTGGGGTGGGACAGCTGGGCAGCAGCAGGGCATTGACGCTGCATGGAGATGGCTTGCCTGGCACTGAGATGCAGCCAGCTCTGGGGTGGAAGGGCTGGGCAGCAGCAGGGCGGCAAAGGAGATGCACATCATCCCCCCACAACACAAAAGCTACACTTGGCCTGTGTTCACAAAAGCATCTTCTCCCTTCGACTCTGTGTATGCAGCATGGATGAGATGCAGCCAGCTCTGGGGTGGAATGGCTGGGCAGCAGCAGGGTGGTGACGCTGCATGGAGATGGTTCGCCTGGCACTGAGATGCAGCCAGCTCTGGGGTGGGACAGCTGGGCATTAGCAGGGTGGTAATGGTGCATGGAGATGGCTCGCCTGGTGCTGAGATGCAGCCAGCTCTGGGGAAGGATGACGGGGGAACATCTACAAAAGAAAACTGCGAGGGGATGGCTTGCCTGGCACTGGGGTGTGTCCCTGCTGCGACCTGCTGCCGGAAACTAGGCGTGCGAGGAGAGTGAGACACCACAGCATTGCCTGACAACTGCCAGTCCAGGGCTAAGATTCACCAAGTGTCCAAAGGGCTGGAGTTGAGGCTCGCAATGTGGCATCACCTTGACACCCACCCGGTCCTGCTTGGGAAATGTGTGTGTGTGGGGGGGGGAGGACTGTGTGTGTTTTGTGGGGGGCTGTGTGTGAAGATGGGGGAAATCTGTGTGGGATGTTTGGTTGGGGTGGCTGGGAAGATGGGGGCTCTCCCTGGCACTCCCCTGGGTGCCCACATGTTATTCAGTCATCAAATCCAGCTGCTCCTACACGCCCCAGAGACCATGTCCCAGGGACCCAGCAGCGCAGAGAGCAGATATCAGCCCCCTCTCACCTTCCTAACAGAGGCGGAGAGAAGAGGCTGAGATCTCACAGCCAGGTGGGTTTTCCCAGACAGCTTCTTTCTTGCTTTGATTCCTTCCCTGGCTGCTTCACAGTTCGGTCGCCCGCCCCCTCCTTGCCCAACCGCCCACCTGGCCATGCACACAGTATTGCTGGAAATTATCAGGGGTTTCTAACCAGCTGAGGGGGGACGTTCTGCAGCAGCCTCCCCATCAGAGTTGTGTGTGGGGGGGAATGATTTTGTTTGTTTTCAGGGCGGTCTGGATAACTGTCTGAGTGCGATTATAGGACGGGGTTGCTTGGAAGGATGGGGGCAAAGCTTAGCAGCCCTGGGGCTCATTTCCAGTGAATGTCCCACATTCTCAATGCTCATGCTTCAGGGTACATCTGGACATCAGCAGGGGCCAGGAAGGGATTTCCACCCCACTGCCCCATGTATTTGGAGAGAGCTTGGGTTGTTTTTATTTTTTGAGGGGGGTTAAATCTTGTTCCTCTGAAGCCCCAGGCAGTGCCTGGAGATGGGACATTGGGTGGTGGGACAGGTGGCTGGGGAGGAGTTTGGGATGTGATGTGTATAAGAGATTGGCTGTGACTCCTGTAACCACTAGACCCTGCTCCCCTCACAGAGCTCTGGGTAGAGCTTTGGCATCTTGTCGATCATTTCCTTTCATCTGCAGGCCCCCCCAACCCCTAATGAATCCAGCTAACGGCACCAGCCCGGTGACCAAATTCATCCTGCTGGGTTTCCCCTCCCTGAGCCGGCTGGGCCGGGATCTCGCCTGCTCCTGCACCTACACCGGGACCCTGGCCAGCAACCTGAGCATCGTGTGGGCCGTGCTGCGGGACCCCCGCCTCCAGCGCCTGCCCATGTACATCCTGCTGGGGAACTTCGCCTGGCTGGAGGTCTGCTACATCACGACCACCGTGCCGCAGATGCTCTTCGACCTCATGAACCCTGGCGTCCCCATCTCCTTCCACGCCTGCTTCGTGCAGTTCTACTTCTTCTTTTCCACGGGGGGCACTGAGTGCCTCTTCCTGGCGGCCATGGCCTTGGACAGGTACCTGGCCATCTGCCACCCCCTGCGCTACCCCGTCCTCATGTCCCCACAGATCTCCTGGCTGCTGGCAGCCTCCTGCTGGCTCGTCGGCTACCTCTGGTTCATAGGGCCCGTCGCCCTCGTCTCCCAGCTCTCTTTCTGCGGCCCCAACACCCTGGATCATTTTCTCTGTGACCCGGGCCCGTTGCTGGCCGCCTCCTGCGCCCCAACCCCCCGGACCGAACAGATCTTCTCCACCACGACCTCCCTCATCATCTTTGGCACCGCCTGCTTCACCCTGACCTCCTACGGGCTAGTGGTCTGGGTGGTGCTGAGGCTGCCCACAGGGGCTGGACGGCAGAAGGCCTTCTCCACCTGCACCTCGCACCTGGCTGTCGTGGGCCTCTTCTGGGGCTCGGGCATGGTGACCTACGTCAACCCGGCCGCCTCGGGGGGCACTGGGAAGCTGGCGATGCTCTTCTACGCCGTGACCACCCCCTTCCGCAACCCGCTGATCTACAGCCTGCGAAACAAGGAGATGAAGGAGGCGCTGAGGAGGACGCTGCTGGGTGGGCAGTAGGGGGCCGTGTTCTGGTCCCAGTCTGCAGGGACTGGCCGGTCAACGAGGTGGGCAATGAGATACGAGTCCTTTCCTTTCTAAGGGGTGCTGGCTCCAGCCCTGCAGGGGGAACACACAGCATTTCCCACGACTGTTGCGAGTCCCGCCTCATATTAAAAAACGCCCGTGTGACGGCACAGCCAGAACGCAAACGGGAGCTGGGAGGGTCGTGTCTTTGCTGGAGGAAATGAGCCCAATCAGTGGGGGTGTGCAGAGCAGAGCAGACTGAGTGTGCGGGTGCGGAGGCTGGCTTAAATCTCTGCCCTGTTTGTGCAGCTGCATTTCCAGCTTGTTCCGTCGATCAAAGTGGTCTCAACCTTAGATCCAGAGGGCCACATTCTGCTCCTGTTTCCCCTGCCAGTCTGGTGATGGCTGGAGACTGAGACACGGGACCCAAATCGTGGCAGTGCTGTATTGTTTGGTGTGGATCACACTCCCCTTTCACAGCCAGGGACAGAACCCAGGAGTCCCAGCTTCACCTGATCTAACCACTGGACCCCACTCCCCTCCCGTACCAAGGGACAGAAAGGAGAAGACAATCTCTACCCATCAGAGGCGTGAAGTTCTGGGACAGCCTCCAAACCGGGATCAGGGTGGTAAATAACTTCATTCATTTTCTGGAAGAGCTGGACAATGTCCCAGCCGGATTGTGTGATGGAGGGGTGGGGGTGGCAGCCCTGAAGGTTCCTTGTGGTTCATGTCTGATGTTCCCAAAAGCTCATGCTGCAGGGTTTCAGCTGGTCCCTGCAAGGCTCAGGAATCATAGAATCATAGAATCTTAGAGTTGGAAGGGACCTCAGGAGGTCATCTAGTCCAACCCCCTGCTCAAAGCAGGACTAACCTCAGCTATATCATCCCAGCCAGGGCTTTGTCAAGCCTCAGCTTAAAAACCTCTAAGGATGGAGATTCCACCACCTCCCTAGGTAACCCATTCCAGTGATTCACCACCCTCCTAGTAAAAAACTTTTTCCTAATGTCCAACCTAGACCTCCCACCCTGCAACTTGAGACCATTGCTCCTTGTTCTGTCATCTGCCACCACCGAGAACAGCCTAGTCCCATCCTCCCTGGAAGCCCCTTTCAGGTAGTTAAAGGCCGCTATCAAATCCCCCCTCATTCTTCTCTTTTGCAGACTAAACAAGCCCAGTTCCCTCAGCCTCTCCTCATAAGTCCTGTGCTCCAGCCCCCTAATCATTTTGGTTGCCCTCCGCTGGACTCTCTCTAACTTGTCCACATCCTTTTTGTAGGGGGGCCCAAAACTGGACACAATATTCTAAATGTGGCCTCACCGATGCCGAATAGAGGGAATAATCACTTCCCGCGTCCTGCAGGCAATGCCCCTCCTAATGCAGCCCAATATGCCATTAGCCTTCTTGCCAACCAGGGCACACTGCTGACTCATATCCAGCTTTTTATCCACCGTTACCCCCAGATCCCTTTCTGCAGAGCCGCTTCCTAGGTCGTCGGTCCCCAGTCTATAGCTGTGCATGGGATTCTTTCTTCCTAAGTGGACCCCCCCACTCCAAAATAATTATTCGATTGTTCTCTTCTTCCTCAGAAGCATCAGGGATGGTCACTGCTGGAGACGGGACATTGCCCGGGGTGGCTCTGAGGTGGCACTGAGCATTTTCTGTCCCAGCTGCTCGGCTGGCTGGCTCTTGCTCACGTGCTCAGGGCGTAGCTGGTCCCCAGACGTGGGGTGGGAAGGAATTTCCTCTCTGCTCAGACCGGCAGTGACCTAGGGGGTTTTCTACCTTCCTCTGCAGCATGTGGGGTGCAGCTCATTGGCCAGGACTATCTGGGTGGATCTCGCTTACACATTTCCCAACCAGTGCGGGGGCTTCCTAACCCCGGAGTCCAGAATCCAGACCTCTGTTCTAACTCACAGGGTCCCACTTCACTTCCAGTGCTAGGGATAGATCCCAGGAGTCCTGACCGCCCGTCCCTCCCTGTTCTAAGTCAGTGTCCCCACTGGCCCCTGAGAGCTGGTGAAAGAACCCCGGAGTCCTGGCTCCCAGTCCAGCCCTCTGACCACTAGACGTCACAACCACTGCGTGAATACTAGCTAGTAACAGAAGCTGTCCATCTTGGAGTGGTGTCTGAGTTAGAGCCACTTAATAAATCATGCAGACCAGACTGCAACTCCCTGGGCAGAACTAGCTTGTTTTGTTGTCTGAACGTTTCTCGCTCTGGGTATTGATGATCTGGGGCCGCTGGCAGAGCCAATTACAGAGCTGAGCGGAGTTTGCCGCTGGTTCCTGCTTGAAAAACTGGAGCCAGGCACTTCAAAGCAGAGGTTATCTCCTCTCCTGCGAGAACCGAGGGCAGATCCCAGGGCTAGGAGCGAGGGGCCAGGCGGAGGGCGGAGATGAGTCTCCAGGGTCCGGTCAGCTCTTGGTCTGCGGCGATGAGCAGAGCTGTTGAGTCTCAGGTTCCCATGGACCCCTGCTCTGCTGAGAACGGCCCCACTCATTACACACGGGATGCACTGCGCAGAGCAGGCGGCCGTCACGACCACCCTGGGGTGTCAGGGCAGGGAAGAGGTGCAGAGGGGCCTGGATGGGCTTGGGAGGGGTCTCCTCATCCCAGTGAGATTTCCTCCCACACAGGGTCAGCCCTTGGTTGGTTGAGGGGGGCACCAGGGAGCAGAGCCTGGGTCTAGCTCAGTGCCAGGGGAAGGGGGACCCTCTAAGCAGTGAGAGCATGGGAAAAGGGGGATCTCTGTCTCCATCTGCAGGGGGGATCCCCCCATTCTGAGGTCCCTGTCTATGCCCTGCACCCCAGTCACACCAGCCTCTCTCTGCAGGGGGACAGCCCCGTTCTGAGATCCCCCTACATGCCATGCAGCAGAGATGCCCAAGTCCCTCACCGTAGGGGGGGATCACCCCGTGTATAAACCCACAGCACAGCTACACCAGCCACAGACTGCACCCCCATTTCAGCCATCATCATACTCAGCCACACCTCACACCACAACCAGCCAGTCCCCCGACCCAGCCAGGCCCCTCACCCCCACTCCGTCCAGTCCCCCCAGCCAGGGTTTTGCTCTTCCCTTGGCTTGGCAAAGGAGAAGCACACCATCCCCCCGTGGCTCATTGTCTACACTTGGCCCGGGTTCACAAAGATCTTCTCTCTTCAGCCCCATGTGCACAGTAGAGGTGAGATGCAGCCAGCTCTGGGGTGGGGCATCAGGGTGACAGCCACGGAGATGGCTCGCCTGGAGCTGAGGGGCGGGGTGTGTCTGTGCTTCTGCCTGCTGGGAGGAATGGACCCCGCTCAGAGTGTGAAGAGACTGAGAGAGCCCTGCACCTACTAGAAGGCAGAGCACGGCCTTAGCACTGCCAGCCCCTGGCCGGGATTCCCCATGTGCCCTGGGGGCTGGTGCTGGGGTTTTCAGTGTGGCCTCATCTTGATGTCCACCAAGTCCTGTTTTTGCAGGTGGGGCTGTGCTTGTGGGAAGGGCAATGTGGGAGACTGTGAGTAGTTAGGGGGAGGCTCTCCCTGGCACTCCCCTGGGTGACCCCAGAACATTCACCGATCAAATCCTGATCTGGCTTCCCCTACACACCCAAAGACCACGTCCCAGGGAGCCAGCGGCTCAGAGAGCAGATATCAGCCCCTCTCGTCCAGCTCCCTTTATAGCAGAGACGGAGGGAGGCGGCTGAATTCTGACAACCAGGTGGGTTTTCACACACAACTGCCTCTCGCTGCAATTCTTCCTGGCTTCTGCTCTCTTCTGCCACCTGCCCCTCCTTGCCCCCACCGCTAAGCGGGCCATGCACCAATTCCAGCAGGAAATTATCAGGAGGTTTCTAACCATCAGAGCAGGAAGGTTCTGCAAGAGCCTCCCAGTCAGACCTGTGGGCGAGCAACTTAAAGAGCGAGGTGGAGAAATGTCCGAGTGGGATTGTAGGAGGTGGTTGTTTGTGATGGTGCGGGCAGTAAAAGTTCCACGTTCCTAAAGCTCATGCTTCAGGGTTTCAGATGGCATCGGCAGGGGTCAGGAAGGGATTTCCACTCCTTCTCCTCTTCAGTGCAGGTGTTAGAGTTTGCAGTAAGCATCTCCCAGTCCTCCCCGTAATGCCCCAGTAAAACCAGAGAAGACCGTACTTTACAGCCTCCCCTATTTCACCTCTTCTAGTGTAACTCAAGCTGTGAATTTAAATTGATAAAGTTAATGGAAAGCAAAAAGTGAGGTGGATGTTCTTAATTCAGTTTAAACCAGATTATTCTGATGTAGTTTAAATCAATTAGGAATAGGTTTTAGTTGACCTGAAATCGGCTTTTTTGAGACCAAAGTAAGTTTGTCCACACACTGGTTTAATTATGTCACTTTAATAGCCAGGTCAAGTTCTGACAGTTGCTAAGACCTAAATTGTTCAGAGAGGAACAATTTCATACTGTCCTTCAGCAAACAGTAGATTTATATTTTAGACGGACAGGCAGACAGCTCGGTAAATGTAAGAAGTGACAGTGAGGATAGATTGTTAGACGCACAGATGGAGATGGCCAGTGCTTAATTTCTAATGAAAGAGGTGTCAGGGCTCAAGCGGTTCTTTTACTCTCATAATGGGCGCAGCACAAATTAAGGACTGGGTCTGTCTGAGTTGAAAAGAAACAAAAAACGCTTTAAAACATTTTGGGTGGGCTTTTTTTTCGTTTTCATAAAGAAACAAGAAAAGAAAAAACAATCCTTTACAGTTCTTTTGTAGCGCCCATTACCCATCCCCCCGACTGGCCAGTCCCTGGAGACTGGGCCAGACCAGAAGCCCCTACCGTCGTCCCCCCCCCAGCAGAGTCTTCCTCAGAGCTGCCTTCTTTGCAGATCACCTTTAAAAAGAGATTCTGGCCACTTGGTTGGCCTTGCTCTGGTGTCTGTCTTGACGCGGAGTCAGAGCTTTCCCTCACCTGTGCATGCGTAGATCACACCTTCGCTACCCCTTGAAACATTTTAACCACATCCCGTCTCTTTTCACAGCAATAAAGACAAACCCAGCTCATGGCGGGCAGGCAAAAGGAACACACTGTGTCTTTGTTCTTTGCTAACACGTGTATTGCATGGACTTTAACTTTCAGGCAGGCCCAGAGACCCAGAATCCCATCTCAGGCAGATACACAGGCCTAAATTACTTCTATGAACTTACATTATATACTTAAATCCTCACAGATATAGTATACTGGACTTTCTGTGTAGCCCGAGTTTCAGTGTATTAGTTATTTAATAGGGTTATAGGTTTGCTAATTGCTTGGATTAGAAGGTTCTTGTCCCTGAATCAGGCTTCAGAAGAATTATATAGGGACCCCGGGGTGCACAACAGGAAAGTTCTTAGTGATAACCAAATTTGTATAATTTTATAAGTTTTATTAGGATAACATAAAATGATAGACAAATGACTGATATAGAGAAAATGAATAATCAAATGGATAATGGATAATACAATCTTAATTTTAAGACTCATATGATATATATATTTCTATGATATGCTTTGGATTAATATACTCACACCCTGGTTGAGAGAGATGTCTGGTTCCTCACCTCTTGAGTAGAGGGGTGGAGTAAGCACTGCTAGAGAGCTAAGAGCTATAAACTAAGACTACAAATAAGACTATAAAATGAAGAAGGAAAATCTTAACACAAACTAAAGAAACTTCAAGCAGGAGTAGATGACGATCGCCCCAAATAGTACCATCTTCCCCTTCTTATACCCCAAGAATATAGGTCCTCCTTCTAAGTCCATACTTGGATTTTCCACCCCCAAATTATTGGGGTATGCATACTCTATAGGCCGGTAGGTTCATGAATATTAAGGATATCCATGACATTTTACTTTCCATTTCAAAGATTCCATGACTTCACCTATGTGGGTTTTGTGGTGTACTAGATTAGGCCTGACATCATTACTTTCAACACTTGTCTAGGCCAAAGGTCCCGAGTATGTCTGCTAACTGCTAACTCATTTAGGACAAACATGACCACATATGTCTTGTTTTTGTTATACCGTCAACACTTTCAACACTAGTTCCCGAATCTGTGTATAATAATTACGTAGCTGTCATACAGGATATGTCCTGTAAGGTACCTTGCATTACAGCAAAAGATATATAAATGTATAACTCTATTATAATCACACAATCATACTTAAATCTATAAGAAAAGATATATATCTCTATATAATACAAGCAAGCAGGCTAGTTTTATAGGCTACCATATCTGGGGATGGAAAGGAAATTTCCCCCAGGGCAGATTGGCAGAGACCCTGGGGGATTTTCACCTTCCTCTGCAGCATGTGGCATGGGTCACTTGCTGGTGGATTTTCTGAACCTTGAAGTCATGGTTTGAGGACTTCAATAACTCAGTCAGAGGTCAGAGGTCTATTGCTGGAGTGAGTGGGTGCGTTTCTGTGGCCTATGTTATGCAGGAGGTCAGACTAAATGATCATAATGATTCCTTTTGACCTTAAAGTCTATGAGAATCTGAAATGGAGTAGATAAATCTGACCAAGATTACAACAGACAAGATCCATTCCTGGGCTGAAGAAGCCAAAATATATAACTCAGTTAAAAGACCTGGGCTCAGGACACACTTACCAGGAAATTGGGTGTCAGTCGACGGGAGTAGCTTGTATAACTGCCGTCGACTTCCTACTGTCCCTTTAGTGCACTGTATCCACTGCGCTGTGCCAATGGGAAATGTTTTCCCCCCGATACAGCGCTACGCCTTTTGAGGAGGTGGTTTAATTGAATGCACTTCCGGATCGATTGAACAGGTCTTCACTGCTGCCCAATCAACCCGGCAAGATCGATCTGAAGGTGGCAAATTTGCTGCCGTCAGTGTGTTCATACCCCTGATCATTGACCTGTCCATGGTGATTCTCTATGTAGCATTTTAATATTTTGACTCATATTTCCCTTATAATGAAAGAAAAACAAATGAAAGCATCTCACTTATTTGTTGTTTATCTATCTTTCTTTTTTTTTCAGTTGGTGCACTCTCCCATTATCTGCAGAGATGTGCATTCATTTTCAGACAGCTGCAGTGGCAACAGAGAAGTCAACACTGACCAACGGTCAACAGGGAAAACAAGATGACACGCACGACTCAAACATAATATCTTTCCTCTATTCTGCTAATAGCAATCCACCAACTCAAAAGAGAGACTACTTCAGCAAGCATTTAGCAGATGGCATATCGGTTTTGCTCCCCCACTCCGGGAAGGATGTGCACAAATTGGAGAGAGCCAACAGAGGGCAATGAAAATGATTAGGGGGCTGGAGCACAAGACTTATGAGGAGAGGCTGAGGGAACTGGGCTTGTTTAGTCTGAAGAAGAGAAGAATGGGGGGGGGGGATTTGATAGCAGCCTTCAACTACCTGAAACGGGGTTCCAGGGAGGATGTAGCTAGGCTGTTCTCAGTGGTAATAGATGACAGAACTAGGGGCAATGGTCTCAAGTTGTAGTGGGGGAGGTCTAAGTTGGACATTAGGAAAAACGTTTTCACTAGGAGGGTGGTGAAGCACTGGAATGGGTTACCTAGGGAGGTGGTGGAGTCTCCATCTTTAGATGTTTTTAAGGCCCCACTTGACAAAAGGCCCTGGCTGGGATGATTTAGTTGGGGTTGGTCCTGCTTTGAGCAGGGGGTTGGACTAACTGACCTCCTGGGTCCCTTCCAACCCTCATCTTCTCCAATTCTATGAAAATCTCAGCTGTAATATTGAAACCATCGGGGCACTCAGGGAACCTCTTTCACTTTCTGGCTTGCTGGCATCAGTTTTTGTTCTGATACAGATAGATCTTTGAGACAAGGAGCAGGGACACCTTAGTTGATGCCTACAGACATGGTGGGACACAAGGAGGCCTTGCTTAGGGCTGCATTTGCTTTTTGTGGTTATCTGACAATTTTAGAAGGAGGTCACTAAAACGGGGGCCGAATTGAATTCAAGTGGGCTTTAGGGTGAAAAGTTTCAAAAGCGTGCAAGTGACGTAGTGCTGAAAGTTGATGAGACTCTTAAATCACTTATGGCCAAATTCTTTAAAATATTTAGGTGCAAAAGAACAGATTTGTAAAGGTATTTAGGCACCCTGTGGGATTTTGAAAAAGCATCATCTGCTCCAGGCCCCTAATAATTTTTGTTGCCCTCTGCTAGACTCTCTCCAATTTTTCCCCATCCTTCCTGTGGTGGGGGGCCCAAAACTGGACACAAAACTGGCAGAGGACAGAACAAGGAGCAATGGTCTCAAGTTGCAGTGGGGGAGGTCTGTGACTGTAACACTCTGCTAAGTGCAGCAGAGGCAAGGGGATAGACTGTACCAAGTGCTGTCTCAGGCTCTGGTAGCTGATCAGAGAAGAGGCAATGAAGAGTTTGTCCATCATGTGTAAAGTGCTTGACTTTAAAGATGCTGGTGTTTCTACACATCTGATCACAGATCTGCAGTGACAGATCCCCAGCGTGAAGCAACACTGATCAGTGGCATTTGAAATACGTTAATTTCATTGACTCTCACTTAGGATAAAAAAATAATAATCAGTTAAAAAGCCCTGCTTTATTGTATGCTCATTAAAATAATCTCCGTTAGCAACACTAAAAAGAAATCTCTTCGACTGGCCATGCAGCACCCGTGGCTCTATAGGGATTTACAGGAGGACACACAGGTTGTTATAACTTCTCGTGTCTTAATCTGCACTCTGAGAAACGTTACGCTTCGCAAGACCTGGGCAGTGCCTGGAGATCTGACAAACCTCTCAAAACATTAAGGGTCAGCAGCAGAAACAAAGTTACTTGTCGTATGAATAGGTCCCATGACAGGCCATTAGAATGGAAACATTGTTGGGAAATGCAGGTCTCGGTGGCAGTCCCACTGGGACTGATTAGGAAAGAAAGTCGGAGGCATGGATTAAAGTGAGACAAAGGAAAGGGAAGGTTTGTTCCTATGTCAAGTAGGCACCTGATGTGTAAAGGGAAAGGAGTCACACCAGTTATGCCAGCTGCTGTGAAAGGCGATCCTTCATTCATAAATTTCACCAAATCCCCTCATCGGGTTTGGAAAATTTTAACCTTCGTTCCAGTGGGCCAGATCCCCGGCTGGCACAAATCAGCCTTTGTGCCAGTGCAGTCAGTGGGGTCATATCCCCAGGTGGTGTAAATCAGCTGTAGCTACACTGGAGCCAATGGGCCAAACACCAGCTAATATCAACCAGGCATAGCAACACTGGAGTAAATGATCCAGAGTCCCCACTGGTGTAAATTAGCTGTAGCTACATTGGAGTGAATGGGTCAGATCCACAGCTGGTGTAAATCAGCCATAGCATCACTGCAGCCTATAGGCCAAACCCCAGCATAGCACCCTTGGAGTAAATGGTCCAGATCTGCAACTGGTGTAAATCAGCCGCAGCTCCATTTGAGTCACTGAGGCAGATCGCCAGCTGGTGTAAATTGGCTGGAGCTCCATTGAAGTCCATGGGCCAGATTCCCAGCTGGTGTAAATGAACCATAGATCCACTGGAGTCAATGACCTACTCAGCTGGTGTAAATGGGAAAAGTCATGGATTCCTAGATTCCAAGGCCAGAAGGGACCATTAGATCATCTAGTCTGAGCTCCTCTATAACAGAGGCCATTCAACGTCACCCAAGTGCCCCTGTGCTGAGACTTTAGTTAGACTAAAACTTAACAGTTCTCAGGAGACTTTAATGCTTCCTGGGGTACCCAGGACAATGAGGTACCTCTCTGCCACCTGCCCTGAGCGTGTCTCTACCAGCTGGGGGTCAGCTCCCCGACTCCACCAGCCATGGGCAACACAAGCCACTCCTCCCTCAGCCTACCCAGGCTCTGCTGTCCCTCTGCAGGCCAGTGATAGGCACCCTCCAAGCATCTCCCAGCCACTGGTGCACTGTGCGTGTGCTGTATTCACAGGTTCCTTGCTCCCAAATGAAAACACTGCAGCTTCCTCATTACACCTTAGCTCAATCCCTCTGCTGAAAACAGAGCACTGAGTGATAGTGAACACAAATAAACATTTGTTTAACAAAGCATAGAGATATGACACCAAGTAGAAATATTGGAAACATACAGTTACATATGAAATAAAATCACAACCCACATTCTAGACCCTAGACTTACTTAACAAGACACTCTCATCTGTAACAAAGTATTGCCCACCAGGTAGGCTGTGGTCACTTTGTCATGAGAAAGCTTGCCCCTCGGTGAAAGACACCATTCATTCTCCTCGTAGACCAGACTAATTCTTTGATCTTTGTCATAGTCTGCAGAAGAGAAGAGTGAGGGGGGAATTGATAGCAGCCTCCAACTACCTGAAAGGGGGTTCCAGGGAGGATGGAGCTAGGCTGTTTTCAGTGGTAGTAGATGACAGAACTAGGAGCAATGGTCTCAAGTTGCAGTGGGGGAGGTCTAGGTTGGATATTAAGAAACACTCTTTCACTAGGAGGGTGGTGAAGCACTGGAATGGATTACCTAGGAAGGTGGGGGAATCTCCATCCTTTGAGGTTTTCAAAGCCCAGCTTGACAAAGCCCTGGCTGGCATGATTTAGTCAGGGTTGGTCCTGTTTAGAGCAGGGGGTGCGACTAGATGACCTCCCGAGGTCCCTTCCAACCCTCATCTTCTATGATTCTATGAACAAGCCACTCTGCTGCTGATGCTGCATATTTTGCCCTCTCTTGTCAATGTTGTCGTCTTCATTAGCTCTCTAGGGAAATAGACTTGTACTGTGAGGCATACAGTAGACAATGAACAAACGTAAAGGCCAGAACAGAGCCTGTGAAAGGAATGTCACTTGTCCTTGGTCTGCCTTGAACATCAAGGCTTTAAGAACATTTCCAATATAGACTTTTTAAGAAATGTGAAGAACTTTAAGAATAATTCCCAATATAGCTCCTTTGCTTCTTAAGTATTACCAGTGCAGTATTACCAGTGCAGTACTGGCTCACTGTAGAGACCTTACGTGTCAACCTTTTGTGAATTATTGCCTGTATACTGACTCAGGCTATCCCTGTAAAAATTATATGCCCCCCAGTGCTTTCAGCCCCTTGGCATGAAGGTTCTTGGGTGACTAAACTACGTGGCCAAGGCAGTGAACAGCAAAGAACAAGTTGCCCTCCAGTGCCCGAGGCCCCTGAGATGGGAGGGAATTGATTAGGTCAGATGTGCCCAGATGATCCCAGCCGGCGATCCACACCCAATGTGGCAGAGATGGAGAAAACTCCCACAGGCCCATTCCCGTTTGACCTCAGGGAAAACTCCTTCCCCACCCCAAATCTGGAGATCAGTTTGACCCTGAGAAAGTGAGCAAAACATGGCATCTAGAAAGAGGCTTCTCTGGAACAAGCTGCCTAGGGATGCCATGGGATCTTCTTGGCTGGAGGTTTCCAAAAAGAGGCTGGCTAGCCATCTGTCTTGGATGGTTTAGGCACAACAAATCTTGAATCTTTGCGGAAAGGTTAGATTTAATGACCCTTGAGGTCCCTTTTAACCCTATGGTTCTATAATTCTCTGTACAGCCTCAGAGCTATGCTCCACCCTGTTTCCATCTGTGGTCAATCTCTGATTCTTCAGAGTAAGGCAAGCAAACAACATCCCAGAACACCTCTGAACTACTGTGCAGTGGGGGAGAGGAAAAATTGTGCTTGGCCCCTTCAGGCAACTGGTTGAGGCCACGAAACCTGAGACTGAATTAGAGTTATCTGCTTAATACAGCACGGCAAGGAATTGTGAATGTGCTGAGGGCAATTCAGAGATTCCTATGTTGTTCATGACTCGTGAAGGAAGAGGACAAATGGGGGACTCAGACTCACAGACCCCCAATGTCAGACGGGATCTTTGTGACCATCCGGCCCGATCCTCGCACACACCAGCCATTGACTTTCTCCCAGAAGCTGGACTGAAAAAAAATCCCTCCTACTTTCTGTTTTACCTCAGTTTTTATAATGTAGCTTAACCAATCATTTCTTTAACAATATTACAAGATGATTCTTTAACCATTCATAACATATTGTAACACAATTCTTTAACCAGGTATGTCCAACCACCTTAACTGATCACACTTAGTTATGCAACAGACAGAAACAATCAAAGAACCAGACAGAAATCATTCCAAATAGATCATAGAGAATTGGGTACCATAAAGATGAAACAATGAGGAGTGTAGATTTTACAACCACAACTGTTGATAAGTAATTATTTTGCCAGACAGAATGCTATCAAATCAAGTTTCCTTTAAACACTCTAGGAATTTTTCTGTATCTGGAGGTGTTAGACTGGATCACCATCTTAACAGCCGGGTATTAGATGTTATGCTGGAATGTGTGTATGTGACTGCATGCTTCCCAGCTTATGGCCACCACTCCTGCATATGAGCCAAAGTATCAGACCTCAAACTGTCACAGTGAGAGAAGGCACGTGGTTTTGATTCTTTGTTTTATACCCCTATAACCATCTAAATGATAAGGATATACTTACAAAATATGGGCCTTTACAGGCAGGCCTGAATATCTATATTCTATATACTAACAGATAGATAGATGTTCAATGTTGTTATAGATGAGTTGGTCCCAGGATATTAGAGACAAAGTGAGTGAAGACCAATTTCTGTTGGTGAGAAAAATAAGCTTTTGAGCTACATGGAGCTGGAGAAGATCTCTGTATAGCTTAGAAGCTTATCTCTCTCACCAGAAGAAGTTGGTCCAATAAAAGATTTTACCTCACCCACCTTGTCTCTCAGACAGATAACTAGATAGATGGATAGATGTTATTGTCTTTGAAAAATCCCAAGTCTACTTCTCAGTTTCCTGAGGGCCTCTTTGACCTCCTTGTTTCTTAGAGAGTATATGATAGGGTTGAGGGCTGGAGTTATAACCGAATATAGGACAGTGGTCACTTTGTCTCTGTCGGGAGAGGAGGCTGAGGAGGGATGGATGTAGGAGTAAATGACTGTGGAGTAGTAAAAACTGACCACTATGAGGTGGGAGGAGCAGGTGGAGAAGGCTTTCTTCTTGCCTTCTGTGGAGTGGATTTTCAGGATAGTTCTTAGGATGAAGTAATAGGACATTACAGTGATTCCACAGCTCCCCATCCCGAAGACCGTATCAGCCAGAAAAGTTAGGGTTTTGTTGAGGCTGGTGTCTGAACAGGAGAGTTTTAACACGTGGCAATTCACAGAAGAAATGGTTGATGACGTTTGAGCAGCAGAAGGACAACTGGAGCAAAAATCCTGCATGGACCACGGAAATGGCCATCCTGACTGTCCATACACCAGCGATTAACCCAACACAAACCCCTTCCTCATGATGAGGGTGTAATGCAAAGGGTGGCAGATAGCAGCATAGCGGTCAAAAGCCATGGCAGCAAGGACCAGAACTTCACTTGCCAGAGTCCAGGTGAAGAGATAGATCTGTGCAATGCAACCCAAGAAGGCAATGGTCTTCCTGTGCTCCAGAAGGTTGTGCTACATTTTGGGGACGGACGCTGAGATGGATAAAATGTTTATCAAGGACAAGTTGATG